>NC_085107.1:5454545-5757575 GCF_030269925.1 Bombyx mori | reverse complement strand
TAATACACATTATAATTAACATTGAATTTCAAGTACAAAATGGCGAACTTGTAAAATACATCGTTATAATCAACAATTTTGTAAGCTTTTCATTTTTTTACGGTCGTTTTTTTATCTCCATCAGATTAATTTACCGAATTAAGAAAGAAAAAAATGGCTTAACGTAATTAGTACATAGAATAATAAAAAAAAAATACAAAACTACATTTTAAGAAATAAATAAATAATACGTTTAGTACTAAACACAATTTTTTTTTCGTTATAATCTGAATTTAAATTTTTGGAAAATCGAACACCTAACCAGTTCTATTTTTTCCAGGTTTTGTATTTTGGTTTTTATTTTACAACATATTTCCATTCCTTGAAATCAAAATGAACTAAAATGAAACTGTAAACTTAATTTACAAAATTCTCCGTATAAATTTCTGACACAATACATTAAATGATGCAATTCTATAATAAAATGGAATTGCATTTCACATACAGTGTGCTTACTGCGAGTTTTTTAACGTTCTCGATAGCGTAAAAGTTAGCTCATATTTGTATGAAATGGGATCGTTTGCCTACGTTTGCCGCTAGGGGCGCTGTTCCAACTGCATACAAAGTTGAGTTAACTTTGTCGCTATCGAGAACGTTAAAAATCTCGCACTAAGCACACAGATACTTGAAAAGGAAAACATTGGGAATACTTAGCATGAAATTGATGGTCCCGACGAGATCACCGAGAGTTTCAGCAATCAATGTTGCTCAAATGATAGTAGACAAACCAGCTAATAATATTTGGATTGTTACTTTATTATTTCTTTATTACTTAAACAAATTACAGTAACACAGTATATATGATTGGCTCAAGCGAACGATCACAAACACTACTTAGAAATATGCCGCGTTTACTATTTCTTTTCTTAAAACCGTATTCGTTTTCCGACTAATCACAAATCATAAACATTTCGAGAGGTGAAAGGCTATTTGGTTTAAGCGACAATTCTTTTATCTTTACAATTAAAGGTCCGTTTTATTTGATACTATCCGTACTCGCCGGCTTCGCTTGACATTTAAAATTAACATTATTATTTATTGTCATTATTATTAGAGAGTCCAACACTCATATAAATATTAGCCTATCCATTAAGTGCATGTATTTTCTACGTGGATACCAAGTTTCATGTCAATCGGATGCATGGTTCAGTAGTTATAACGGAACATCCGTAAAAACCACTGTAGATTTATATATTAGTATAGATTAGTATCAACAATTCCATGTTTTTAATTGAACTTCAATTAAGTTTACTGCATTCAAATAGCTGAAGACGTTTTTTTTTGTTATGATTATTATTTATTTATTTATTCCAATTTTTTAACTTTAAATGGCTCTCCTGTAAAGTTGCTAAAATGTCGCTTAAATCAAACAGCCTTTCATCTGTCGATTTATTTTGTCGAACATTAAAATTTGAACCTGTAAACGGAAGTAAATACTATACATACATGTGTTAGTGTGTGTGTTTATACCCGTAACGCATAATAATACTGGGTGTTGTAGGTGTACTATTTCAATCGCTAGCTAAGGGCGGACATACACGGGCAGCTTGAGCACTCAGACTGAATCAGCAAACACAACAACAATGCAGTCGACTGCCGCTGCTTCAGGCTGTGCGTGTATATCCACCTTAAAATGCAAAACGTTAAACATTGTTACCTATGTAACGAACATTAACCTATAATGGATGATGAATTATAACCCTAACGTTTAAATAAACATCTACTTACGTGTTTAATAACAATGAATCCAGTTTATTTAACTAGGAATATATGTTGACATCACAAGAAAAATACACAAACGATATTATGTAAAAAAATGAATACAGCATCAAATTAAGTTTTTCTAAGAATTTCCAGAATCTAATTTTATTTTTTATTTGAATTGAAAGCTTCAAACATAATGCCAACGAATAAAGACCCGGAATATAGATACTTCGCCATCACATCTCTATATCGACGCTTGAAAGGCAAACGTGACTAAGCGACAATGCGTGAGCTTTACAGTAGACCAATTTAAAGTTGAAATACCTGAAAACAAAATTTATTTCAACGAATCTAGCTGTAGGATTGAAATGATTTTAATAGACCTAGAAATATATATTTTTTGCGCATTGAATATGGTTATTGCCTATCATTTATGTACAAACCAGTTATTGTCACTTAGTCACGTTTGCCTTTCAAGCGTCGATATGTATAAAAATCGATGTATGTACGTTCCGTATATAACTCTAAAAAGACCGGACCGAATTTATATGAAAATTTCAGTAAATCTTCACAACCCAATCGGTGACCCTGTGAAGTTTGGTAGCGATCGGGTCAAAGATCAGCTAGAAAAGAAGGCCCGGTTTGAACAGTGCGCTTAGTGCGAGTTTTTTAACGTTCACGATAGCGTAAAAGTTAACCCAATTTTGTGTGCAGTTGGAACAGCGCCCCTAGCGGCGAACGTAGACAAACGATCCCATTCCATACAAATATGAGCTAACTTTTACGCTATCGAGAACGTTAAAAAACTCGCACTAAGCTCACTGTAGAATTCCGTGGTCGAAGTGAACTTTCGTAGTTAATGATAATAATGGACGACATCAATACAAGGGTCACGATCCAACAGCTTCCTGGCACTGGATTCATTAATACTTTTAATTTCCATAATTCAAACCTTTATTATTTATAAGCGTTTCGTTGAACAAAAGAACTACGTGATGCCAAAGGGTACTTCAAGAAAAAAATATTTGGTTAATGTTCAGAACAAAAATGAACAAAACGAGGAAGCCAAATGAACATCGAAGGAAAGCTCGACTTAGTTCAATAAGAAACAATAAAAAACTTAACTAAACGTTGAACATTTCACTGTTATATGAGTCGTCTATTATCAAATGTTATTGATATGGCGATACAGATTGATTTGAATATAATCGTCTCCTTCAAAGAATACGGTTCAAAACCTGCATTAAATAAAGTATTAACTTAACCTGTTATTTATCTAAGATGTCGTTCAGAAGAGTTTTGTGACTGCCAATGGAATACAAAGTCAATAATTCGTTTTTCTGATTTACCAATCATTGTCCAAAAGTCACATTGCCGGCTTTGATAATAGTAGACTCATATATCAAACAAGTGTACATGTATGTTTTTTTCTTATTTTGGATAACGCTTATTAATAAAAAAATAGTAACGATTATATAGAAAATAGGTCCCACGATAACTTGTATATATGTAGAACTTCAATATACAAACACAATTACAAAAAAACAAAGTCAAAATTATAAATAATGTTAATCAAATTTAAGCGATCATCGGATCTAGGTATGTTTTTGTGTAAAATTTATGATTTATAACATTAAACTTAACCTATTAATTCTATTAAATTTATAATATCAATCACACGAATGTTGTCATTTGTTGGTTATCGTTATTTAGAGTATATTATATGCTTGAGATGCTTTTAATACGATACGGCATGGAACACATAATTTCGTGAGGTCGTCACTTTGGCCCTAGATGATGTCACAGGAAGGAACTTTAATCATGTGGTAAAGTTTGAGTGGCCATTACAAAAAATGAGAAAATTTTGGTTTCTTATTCAGTAAATACAACTTTTATAAAATAATTTTAAAGATTTAATTTAAATACAGATTAATGAAAAAATATAATTTTCATATTTTTTCCAAAATTCGAACAGAACCTAACCTAAGTTTAGAAATACAGCAAACTGCCAACGATACCGCCTATCAAGCTATATTTAACATAGTATAGTGTTCATTTAGTTTAATTTGATTGAAATTCAAATAATGAATACCAAGTCGAGATGCATATTTTCAAATCTCAGCAGTCTGTTATTCCAATTGTTCCAACTGAACATTGACGAAATAAATTGCGAAGCCAGACGAAGTGACAATTTCCGTAATTACATTTCGCAACCGATCCAACAGAACTATCGAAGATATAGTTAAGGAAATCAACCATTTGTAAATAGTGGCTTTGTAATATCACTGATATAATATCCGAATTTTCAAGAATCAAGGCATATTTGCACAATATCAGAAGCTCGACTTTACTCTTACTCTGTCTACAATTTTAGAAGCAAACGGTCTTGAATAGTGTATAGTCATTATTAAGTTATCAATTTCCGGTCCCAATAGTTAATTGATTTAGAGTACAACAATTATTTCGTCTTCATAATCAACTAGATATGTGTCGATCGTTCAATTTTAGAGATTCAGATCAGTACTGACCTGTTGACAAAATGATCCGGTTCGTACGACCCGTTCAGTCAAACGAACGACTAAGCGAGACGGGCGCGGGGCGAGACGCGGCAACCCGAAATGACCCGAATGACCGTCGTACTCGTATGGTTCTTTTCTTCTGATTCGTAGGTTTTGTGTTAAACGAGTCGATTTAGTGAACGACTCATATTTTTTAAAGTTACCCTATCGTTCGCGCGGAATTTGAGACCCGGGTCGTTTGACTCGTTCGTTCGCGAACGACACATATCTATAATCAACACAACAACCATCAAAACGAAACAGAACACACAAATAGTCAAAAACCTTTTTTATATTATAATTATATTAATATAACGATTTTCATACCGCAATATAAGTTTTTTTTGTCTGCATGAATAAAATGTTTAAATAACATTCAATATACATATAACTAAATATATAAACTATAACTAAAAAAAAAAAACCAATTTATTACATAATATGAATACTTCGTATGATAATGATAATCTTCGTATGATAATCGTACAATTTATAAAGAACATCATTGCTAACGTTTCGTAAAATATGATTTTTCAAACCGAAGAGAGAAAATAGGAAATATAAAGTCATAATGATGTAGGAACTTGAAAGGAAACTATTACGATGTACATTCAAGATTTGGTTAAGTGCAGGGATAAGATCAAGAAAGTGGATCAGCCATGACTAATATTGTTAATAGCCAAACGAATTTACCCGTAGCGATATACATATTAGAAACATTTCTTAAAAATCTGACTCGAGTAAATATTGTCAAATGTATGGAACTTCTCTTTGATGTTGTCTCTCTTTCTTTCTCACTCTCTCTTGTTACATCTTGTAAGCAAACGTCTCACTTATGCAGCCGATGGAGGACTCTAATCAAAGGCGGATAGGACACGCTGCGGGGTCTGTCACCGGACACAAAATTGGTATGCAATGGTGTATGTATATAAATTTATATATCCGGAAATTCAATACGTAAATCAAGAATTCAATAAATTATATTAAAATAGTTTAATGACCTCGCTTCGTAATATGATGCTCTTTCGTGAATATCCTTCAGTGAAGACGTACATACATATTTTAATGTCTTCGCAATAGCAGCCCTAACCTTTATTCTCTGTACCTACCTATGTTTTATTGTTGTCAACTTTACAAGTGTCCATCGGGTGTTTGTGATCATGAAATCGCCACCAATCTGTTTTACTATGATTAAATCTTATTTTATTCTCATGACTTACAAATTACTAGGTAGCTTAATTTTTTTTAGGTATATTTATATAATATCCATGTCCGAACAAAATATACAGAAAAAATTATTTTAAATATTCATGTTTAGGTAGCTGACGACAAATGCGACGCTTGAAAACCATTTTAATGGCAAAACAATATAAACAATTCACTAGTTTAAATATTTTTAATGCACCACAGCAAAGATATTATTACGTGATGAACAATTCATTATTAATTTTACAATTTCTCAATTAATTTTAAATTATAATCAATCAATCATCTTGAGATGCTTCCACGTCTTTATTTAGATCAATCATATATTATTTATTTAACATTTTATTCAAATAATAATAATATAATTACGATGATAAATCGTCGGCCACTGGCTCGGCTTAACCTCGTTCCATAAACAATAGATATTATATTATTATAACCCAGCCAATTTAAGAATAATATAAATTCTAAAAACAAAACTTGTACTTTAAATTCTTCAAATCAAAGTCATTTTTTGTTTTTGTTTTATGAATCACACTGATATTATATTTATTTTGAAGCGTTATATATATCCTCCTGTTATTTTCTATTCGCTTAGGATATTTTGAAAACGGGACCGATCCTAACACAATCCAATCTTTGCAGAAGCACCTTAAGAGTAAACTGCTTAGAACTAATATTAACTTCAGTCTTACAGCTAAACTGAGGTCTTTCCAGGGGTGTGTATCCAGGGGGGATACGATGAGCCAAATGGCGTTGTCAAAAACAACATGTATTTCTCAATGTAGAATAGAACACCAGCCCACTGAGTTTCTCGTCGAATCTTCTTAGTGGATCGCGATTTCGATCCGGTGGTAGATTCTGTGAAGCACTGCTCTTGTAAGGGGTTAGTGTTAGCAACGTCGTCAGGTTAGAGCTCCGTGAGCTCACCTACTAATTTCGTAGAATCTATAGTATAACCCCTCGAAGTTACCAGAATACGTAGGAAAAAAAACCAACAAGCTAGTGATCTACAATAACGAAAGAAATTGGATTTTCTTAAAACCCTCAATTCTGAGTAAACATACCAAGTTACAATCTATTCGGAAAACTTTATAACTCTCGTGATCACGTCTGTCTGCTTAGTAGGTGGAAAGTGTTCCATTCTACGACTAGTGAAAACCTCATAACGGAAAATGGCATTAAAATATGGACATTATATGGTTATTTGTTAAATGGTCATGTTTGCCGTTTTGATGCTATTGAAACTTTTCTCCGTATACGTATAAAGCATATCGTAAACAAGGTCCAGTCGTTAGATCATGATCATCATCCTCATCTACAAAGTTTCGCGTATAGTCCCCCCCCCCCTTTTGGTCACGGTCATTACGCACCTTAGAAAAGACCTGAGTTTAACTGCAGCCACGTAATGAATATGCTATGCATGTTACGTAAGTGATAATAATATATTAATAAAGTTTATGACTAAATGATCGTATATATACAATAACAGCAGAACGCTGGTGGCTAAATAATGTACAAAAATCGAAGCTGCTTTCAAATGACGTAAATATCTATTTTACATGATATTATACTTTCTATATCGAGATGTCTTCAAAACGCTGCTACCAGTTTTGCTATTTATTTATTATAATAAAAAGCAATTAATAATCCCTTGTGTATATTAACGAACATAAGTTTTTTGTACGTAGTATTTTTTGCAAATTCATTTTTGTTGTAGCAAACGTTAAAGGAACAGTCCGAATTTTTTTAATATAGTCTACACATTATTGGTCATTAAAAAAAAAAGGTATTACATATACGACACATCGAAAACAAATTATAAACTAAACCTACGGAATTGTTTTGTGTTCTTACTTAGTGTCAATCCTTCTACATGATGGATTGCGAATAATTCTGTATTTTCTATTGTGTATCACAATTCACATTACAACTGTATATTAGAAAATAGTACAAAACATGTCATTATTTATTTTAATCCACGTATATTTATTTATTTTAAAAGACATTTACGTTTTTCAAAAGCAACGATATCATCTCGAAGCTGTGTTTAGTTGTGGAACAAAACGATCAAGATTATTGACACCACAATGATCAATATTATCGCCAAGTAGACTTTCTTCTTCCTCAGTTTGTTCTGGAAAAAAAAGTTAATACACGTAAACAACAAAAACGTACCACAAGTTTTCAATAATTAATATTTTTATCTTTATTGATATATAGTATTCTCGCATTAAAGCTGTATAATATCAAAACTTACTAATTTTACAGGAGAGTGTTTTAAAGGTCTATAACATGTGATATTTTTAATATTAATCATCTTTGCAACATTTTTTTATTTTATTTTTTACCAGCTACACTATGTGTCTTTTAAAGTAAGATAAAATTATGTATTAATTTTGTTAATAGTAGTCAAAACATAGGTAAAGTAAAAAAAAAAAAAAAACTAAAATACGCTCTTTGGACAGTATTTATGAGAAAAATACTGGTCATACCAAATGATTCCGCATATTAACTCAATTTCGAATATTTTTGGAAATTGTACTTTTAATGCGAAAAGACTATATTTCTTCTATGCGTGTGTTTGTCACTGAACTCCTCCTCCTAAACGGCTGGACCGATTTGAATAATTTTTTTGTATGCGCTTGGGTGGCGCCCTGGATGGTTTAGATTCACAAATCAGCCCGGTAGATGGCGCTGCAGTCGGTATCTAGACTATTTATCTATATTACAACTAAATGGCTGGACCGACTTAAATGATTGTTTCAGGACAACGTCTGTCGGGTCCGCTAGTCTATATATATATAAAAATCAATAGCTGTTCGTTAGTCTCGCTAAAACTAGAGAAATTTGTGGAAGTCCAGAGAAGTTTTAAAAGGTAGATAAATATGAAAATGCTCGGAATTAAATTAAAAAAAAAAAACAATTTATTTTATACAAAAGTTTAGGTCTTTTATTTATCGGTTGAGGCACTACGAAGTCTGCCGAGTCAGCTAGTATTATAATACATATGTCTGATGTATGTTTTTCTTTTTGTGTAATGTAGGTTACTGTTAAAATAAAGTATTAATATAATATTTACTTTGTAATTCCCAGCCTCCCGGAGTTGCTGTGTGGCGCTCTCGACGTTCTGTGCCGTGTATTCAACACTAGACTCGATGGAGTCCACAACTTCGCCTTGAGCGTGTATCATTGTACTCAGCTCTTTGAAGATGTCGTTAACGGTTAGTATGTCACTCTAAAACAAACGGTCAGATTTGATATTCCTTAAATACAATTACTTTAACTAGTGGCCGCCCAGTAGTCGAAATTCGACTATAATTATTAATTTAAATCAGGGGTTACCAAACTTATTTTGTCTACTGCCCACTTTGAGAATAAATTATTTTTAGCGCCCCCATTTTTTCAACTACTTCAAAACCACTATAGCGAGAGCTCAGCCGGTGTCTAAGAGTCTTCCTAGATGAAATTACAAATCGCCTCCCAAGCCTCTACACAACGCCCCCATTTTTTTCTGGGTCTCTTACCGCCCCCCTTTAGGCCTGCAACGCCCACAAAGCGGCGTTATCGCCCATTTTGGGAAAAGCTAATTTAAATTATAAGTTTTAACATTATGATGGTTCTATTGTCAATGAACTTTACTTCTATAACCACAGATTTCGCCAAGGGTACCTACACTATAAATAAGTAGTATGTATTAAAGACAAACAATATTAATCTATTCTCCATTTGACATTAATATAAGACATTACAGGCATTCATTTTAGAATTCAAATTCATTAAATTAATTTTTTGTTTTATTTAAAAAAAAACCTCTTTTTATCATGATCGATACTGGGCGAATAATAAAATTTAATAGATATGATTATGATATTTCTTTTGGAGTTTAGTTAAATTATGAAATATATATACCTCAAGTTGCCGAATATCTCTTTCGCGTTCCTCCAATTCGACGAGAGAACGTTCAGCTTGCATATTCATTTGCTCCTGCTTACGGACATCTGTCTCGGTCATCTCTACCAAATCTTTGTTACTGTCTACACAAACAACATCATAATTATGTAAATAGGTCAAATTTTCCGTATGTTGAAATTCTATGATTTTTTTTTATTGCTTAGATGGGTGGACGAGCTCACAGCCCACCTGGTGTTAAGGTTACTGGAGCCCATAGACATCTACAACGTAAATGCGCCACCCACCGCGAGATATAAGTTCTAAGGTCTCAAGTATAGTTACAACGGCTGCCCCACACTTCAAGCCGAAACGCATTACTGCTTCACGGCAGAAATAGGCAGGGTGGTGGTGCCTACCCGCGCGGACACACAAGAGGTCCTACCACCAGTAAAAGATGTCCTACCACCAGTAAATTTAATTCGTTATTAATTCAAATTTTTAGGAGACCATTTCCGAAGAGAAAACTAAAATTTTCTAATAGCCTGATGTACTGCTGGTCTAATCCAAACGCTATTTCAGGTCACACGTGGACTTGATTTGTAGACGAATAATAGACTACAGACTATTTGCAAAAGATCCCAGGAGTCGAAGCATAAGATTATTAATTACTGAACTATTGCACAAACATACTTGTTTACACACACACACACGCATACACACACTCGTTTTTGTTAGATTTATATTTCGTGTTCGTTCCCTCTAGAAAGTTGACCCCGAGCCTTAGTTATTTTGAATTGTATTAAATTGCGAGCAATACAAAAAAAAGGAATGGTGAAATTTAATTTCTCAAACGTGACTTATTCTTTCATGTCGTGCTAGGGATCGCCAGTTCTACTACTACCTCTGTCTGATGGAACAGTTCACGTTGTATTGTAATCTCTTTTCTATTTTGTAATAGATATATGACTTTTACTTTTTAGTACATACTTTTTTTACTTTAGTACTTTTAGTACTTTTTAGTAATGTGAGAAAAAGTTTATACTTACTCCCCATAGCGAAAGGATCCCCAATATTTATAGACTGAGCCTTTGCTTTTTTCACATCTTCTTTTGTCTTTTGCGCAACGAGTCGTTGTGTTGCCTGAAAAAATAAATAAAAAATATATTTTCTAGTCTAAAAAATAAAGATTGTACATATAATAGAATGTTACAAATACCAGCAAGTACACATTCCCATATTATAATATGTTTGGACTTAATAAAGGGTTGCTATACAGTTATGCTAATGAAAAAAATACTGCAGGACAAATAAATTCAAAACAAATTTATATTATGTTTTAGACGATTAGATTAAAATAAATAGTAAAAGAATTTTTTTAACCATAAAATTCAATGAATAACAAACTCTTGACTGTGCACTATTTTAGAGACGCGTCTAGCCGTTTTATATATTATCATTTGTAATAGATAGATAGATAATATATTATTATTTGGCGATACATAATGTTTGTAAATTATTGAATATTAATATTAATTTAATTTTTTAATTTTACTCCTAACGTTTGCGTAAACATTAAAACTTCTGAATTTCTGAAAAATACGAAATTCTGCATCACTCATCGCTAAGATTACTTATAGACAGAACTGGCCAATTACCTAATGCTTATAATTTTATCTTCTCATTTTCTTAAGAAATACTTGAATGAACTAGTCTTCCAAGCTATTACTATTTTACTCCCTATTACCTACTTAACATGAGTTATACTTTGTTTTCTTTTTTAATATACAATTTTTTTGTATACTATTATGCGCTATTTAACTTTCTATATCCCTATGTATGCTTAAATCTTTAAAGCTACGCGACGGATTTTGATGCGGTTTTTTAGATAATAATAAACAAATAAACAGAGTGATTGAAGAGGAATGTTTATATGTATAACTAGCTTCGCCCCGCGGTGTCACCCGCGATACGACAATAACCGCGGGTAACATCGCGGGACTCGGCTATCAATAATAAAATTTAATGTTTCCGAAGCGAAGTGAGGGCGGGTTAGTTAACAATATATTAATGTCACAATAACGATATTTAATAAATTAAGCACACACCTGGAAACTATTAAGAGTGGCAATATACTCATCACTGAGTCGTTCTCTGGTAAGTTTGTTGGCAGCGTTATCTTTAGGCATTCTCATCAACTCCATTAACAAAGAGGAAGTGTCCTTTGCCAGCTTCTGAGTGTAATTTTGTATTTGGCGTCTGTCATGAAAAAGTTATTCTTAAGTTAAGATATGTTTAGAAAACAATATGCTAAATCTCTATCAAGTATATTGCAGTTATAATTTCTAAGCTGATGATACTGCTTAATGTGAAATAAACAAGGCAAATTAATATGCCAATGTTTTTAATTAAATTAAACACAAAAGAAATAAAATGCAGAGTATGAAAGTAAAACTTACAACTGAGCCCTAAGCTCTTGGGAGTCTTGAGGTGTTTGTAACTGATTGACCATCTTTGACATTGAGGATACTGAAAAGAATTATGGTTCTGGGATGAGTACAACAAAATATTGATTAACATCTCCTAATTGTTAATTAAAAATGTAGTAGGTGGTATAATGTTACAACTTAATGGTTGCATCCTACTGTATTAACCAGTGATACTTTCATTTTTAATTATGATCCATCAATATAATTGATAAGTTTACAGTTTAGGTGCAAGGGTATTTCGATAATACTGCTTACTTTGAAACTTATGTAACAATACCCCAAGTACTTTTACCATTGGATAGTATCATCAGATCCTTTGGTAAATTCCAATATAGATCAGATATTATTGAATGATTTCTATGATTATTTTTATTGTATAGAGAGATAAAGAAACTCAAAACCCACCTAATATTTAATGATTACCATATTATTATCCCACACACTTCACTCGAGACTTGAGGTATATCTAAATTAAATATTGAAGGAATATTGTGAGCTTGCATGGGTAGGTGCTACCCTCTTGCTTATTTCTGCCAGTTAAACTTATGTGTTACAGTATGGAAAGGTTGAACAGCCATTGTGCAATACAATTGAGATGTGAACCTAATGATTCAAAGTGGATGACAGCATTCATATTGCTCAATAGGTTTCAGTAACAGCTTTGTAAGTTCATTCACCAACTTAAATAAAAAAGAGCATGTACAACCATGAAGAAATACAATCTAGGTATAAATGAAAATCAGAAAAAAAAGGGTTAATTACTAATGATACATTATAATGAGTTCCTATTTCTGCCACAATTTAATCCTGTTTGAAGGGTTAACTTTTATACAATATAATTGAGAGATCCACACTATGCCCTATTGTGAATGGTGGCATTCCTTTGGATTTCTGGGCTCATCTACCTATGAATAATGTATTTTATGGATAATGTATTTAAACGATTGCCTTTGTTTACTAGATAGTAGAAATATAATCTATACTAATATTATAAAGAGGAAAGATTGGTTTGTTTGTTTGTTTCGAATAGGCTCCGAAACTACTGGACCGATTTGAAAAATTATTTTTCCATTAGAAGCCGACATTGTCCCTGATGAACATAGGCTACTTTTTTAATTTTTTTTTTTTTTTTAGGTTTCATGTGTGTTTTAATGTTTCCGAAGCGAAGCGAGGGCGGGTCGCTAGTATTATATAAAATAATAGTTCAGATTTCAGGGAACATTTTTAGTTTTGAAAATTACTGAAAAACTTAAAGCTTAGCAAATTTTAATTTTAAATTTTAATGTTTCTTATCATTATTATAATCATTTCAATTAACAGAGCCATCATATTAACAGTCCTGATAAGCACTAATGAAGTTCAACTACATAAAAACATGATTTATGTACAAGGAAAATGTACAACAGTAATTATATAGGTAGTAAGTGAAAAGTTTTAGCTATTTTTCTCATTTGCTTTTTCCTTATACAATCAATTTATTTCATTTTCTAATGTATGTATACGTATATTATATATACTACTAAATTAAGAATTGTGAAATACGATATACTTCTTAGGATTAAAATATAAATAAAATTTAATTTGTAATGTTATTCTAAAGCCAATTTATTGTTAATTAAATTTCACATTGCAAAATAGCACATTCTAGCAAGTTTTTATGGGTTTTGTTTATTTGTGGAGACCACTGTAATATTGTTTCTAGTTCTTTACTACTACGTCTACAACTAAAGTAGTTATATTATATTATATATTATATTATGTACATGAGTATTAAAAGAGTAATTTCCCAAAGTCATTGCCATAATTCATATTAACAATTTCGAAAAATCCATGTTAGAACTATTTCAAACTGTTAAAGAGTACTTTAAAAGAGACCTTAATTTATTTATGGAAGTAAACTAAATATACAGAGCTTAAAATGAATCTATATATTGGTAGCTTAGGAAGTTACATAAAAGAGAAAGCCTTTGCTACCACAACACACAGGACAAACGCCTTCGATTTGATGAGAATCCGATCAAACCCTCCCACTCATATCCTCACACATAAAAACCAATAACAGCCGCCAAACGGATAATCCAACCAAATTATGAAAACCAAACAAAAGAAATAACACAATTTCCTGCAAGCCACAAGTCCTTGCAGGAGAAAAGGAGCACAATCCTCCAACCACATAAGAAAACAATTGCAAAATTTTTAAAACAATTACACAAGATCAAAAGAGATCAGTATAAAGTAGGTTGGAGGAGGCCTTTGCCAACAGCCTATGGATTTACAGAAAGTAAAGAAGCACCAAATATGTGAATAATTTTAATTGTGTTAAATACATAAAAGTGCAGTAGTATAAGAAAGATAATTGTAAATCTGTTGTCTGAACAAAAGGCTTTATTATTTTATATATTGAAATTTATTAAAAGTACTTATGTTAGTTATTAATTATTTAAGATTCTTCATAAATAACTGAATGACAAAATGCAAAAAACCCATAGACACAGCCCACTGAGTTTCTCGCTGGATCTTCTCAGTGGGTCGCGTTTCCGATCCGGTGGTAGATTCTGCGAAGCACTGCTCTTGCTAGGGTCAGTGTTAGCAACTCTCCGGTTGAGCCCCGCGAGCTCACCTACAAACGTTAGGGTGAAGCTGAAATAGCCTCTCAAGGCTATCAGCATAGGTAGAAAAAAAAATGCATAAAGAATTGTTCAAATCAAACTGGCATATGCTGTGCTCTAACATAAGACTTCAAATGCTTTGGTATAAACATAACTATCAAAATGCATTTTTAATGATGAATTTTGTAAATACTAAAATACTATTCTGTTTTTCTTTTTTATTTGATAAGTACACCTCAGTAAATTCCTTTCATTCAAAAATTCTTGCTCACATATTGGCTATTTTCAAGAGGCCTCTCTTTGTGATTTCACCACTGTTCTTTTGTTTAACGTTTTGTATCTTTATTTATTTTATATGATTGGTACACATGTGCATGTGTTATTTTATTTTTATTATTACATATAGCTACATACATAACAATTATGTATGTAGTAAAAGTTCAGATATTGGTGTACAATAAAGCATACTTTACTTTTGATGTAGACTGATTTTTTCTTTGCATATGTTTAAGGACAAACATTATCCTAATTTTAATATATTTTATCTAACTTCATAAAACTTTTTTCTTAATATTTATATTTGTTTACTTACAAATAGCAACTACAGTCAAAATCTGTTATAACGACATCGAAGGGACTGCTCATATTAAGTCGTAAAAACCGATAGTCGTAACAACCGGTGATGTATATAATGTGTATCGTGAAAGTACAAACAAATCGATAGGGAATTATTGGAAAAATATATTTACATAATACGCGATTTTTCTTCAATATTAATTTGTTTTCTTTTTCTTTGCGACATTTTGAAAGTTTCACGAATAACTCCACAAAGTTTTGGTGCGTCTTGTGTATAGATAAGTAACAAACTAACTGAAGCGATATGAAGAAGCGGGCTTTGACTCTACTGCATGCACGTGTTTTGTTTCTAAGAATTAGAAAAGACCCTACACTAAACTAAATCCTATTGTTTTCTTTCCTGATTTTAATAGCCATTGAAGACAAATGTGGATACCTATTCAAATTGTTTACAATACAGCTTAGTCGGTCGTTCTAACAGATCTAATTCTCCGAAATATTAGTTAAATGTGGTCGTTTTATGAGGTATGTCGTTATAAGCAATGTCGTAGAAAGCAATATTTTTAATAAGGCGGTCATATGGCATTCAGCCGGGACCTTTGTTCTTGGTTATTATAACTGGCATGTCGTATTAAACGATGTCGCAGTAAACGGTTTTGACTGTATATGCATTATTCAAGTTAAATAATTTTAAGACACCATTTAGTCAATAAATCTAAACAAAACATTTTTTTTTTTTGGTCAGCAGGAAATCACCAGACTTCCACCATTTTCTGGGGATACTGAGCAGGGTATGTCAGAGTCGAACTGACTAAAACCTCCTGTCGCTCAACAACCAATGTCCAAACCTCGCATGAGACAGAACTCATGACAAGGCAAAGGGGGGAAAGTGAAGCGTTTAGTGCGGAGCACATCTCTCCCATCACCCTCCCCCTCGGGACGCCAGACTGGCGGTCGTCAGTTGTACAAAGTTAATCCTTATTATTATTATTATTACAGATGAATATTGACAGCTCAAATAAAATTGGTATAATAAAGTAAGAGTGGGGCATATAATGATAGCAAGGAGATCACTTGGCGATGAGCGAATTCAACATTTTAGAAAAAAAGCATGATAGAAAGATCCTACGCCAGACTGGCGGTCGTCAGTTGTACAAAGTTAATCCTTATTATTATTATTATTTCAGATGAATATTGACAGCTCAAATAAAATTGGTATAATAAAGTAAGAGTGGGGCATATAATGATAGCAAGGAGATCACTTGGCGATGAGCGAATTCAACATTTTAGAAAAAAAGCATGATAGAAAGATCCTGTCTCTTTTAGCCTCAAAGTAGTCTCAAGTTCCAGAGTGAATGGTGAGACAGCCAACATTATTCAAAACACTTGAGACTCCAGGAGCCTGAAGGTGGCAGCATTCTCAGTGCTATCTATGGGTTTTGTAGTCTAACTTAGAACTTAAAACATTAAATATTGAAACACATGTTAGAAAAACTTTAGTAAGAACGATTCTAATCAGTAAAATTTCTAATTGATTTGATTTTTCCTAGTAATTTTGTATCTCTCTAATATTAGGCTTAGATTCACATACGTTAATCTCACATTTCAGCATTCAAAATAACACTTACCATTTTGGGATATTTTCTTAATATTACTGGCGATAGTTTGAGAAAGTCGTTGAAAGTTATCTCCATTCTCATCGTATGACACACCTCCTTGATAAGACGCCTCCATTTTCACTACGAAATAAACAATAAATAATCGATATACAATGAAAGTAAACGTGAAAATATAGTGTTATTAATCATGTACCTACCCACTATAAATTGAAAGAGATGGTGAGTATGTATAGTTTTATGTTAATTAAAATAATGGTTTGTATTCTTCTTCCCATACACTACAGAGCTATGATAGAAAACAATCAAACGCAGAATATGCTACTCATTTACTACAGATAAGTTTAGAGCTGATCATAGGACTGCAGTTACTGCTTGCTCAAAATTACTCATCAAAAATGACAGTTGACAAAACAGATTGTTGTTTGTTTGATTTGTTCTGTAGAAAGGCAAAGAAAACAGAGCCCATAGATATTTTTTTGTAAAAAGGACGGAAGGCGTGTCTGTTATGTGAAATTTTAAATGGACTGAAATTATATGACATAAGACATCAGAGCAATAGTTGGATAAAATTAAATTAATTAACTCTCAACAACGTGGTGGGCATTTGTAAACAGTTCAATGCATTTTTTTAAAAACCCAATGCAATTATGTTTAATTTTCCCAAAGCTCTCACTGACGTGATTACTGTTTTCAATTTAATTGAACCTATTGGATACTTGAACTTTTTGAAAACTTATTTTATTATTTATTAAATGCTTAAACTGAAAAAAAATTATTACAAAATGTATGCCTTCTCTTTAAGTAACATCAGATCGGTATAGAGATAGTAGGGCTCTCTCTTTCCCACTATATATCATCTTCAGCAAAAAACTGGCTAGGGTACTACTACCGTATTCACGTATCTTCCCTAATCGTTGCAGAATGACATTGACACGTTTTTACTAAGAATCTGCTGGTCGCCAGCACATATTGGCCCATAGACTAGTTCAAAAAATAAAAAGCTCACTGATAGCAGTTAATAGACTCTGATACAATCGCGCATTTAAAGATAGAAAATGCTTCATTGTTGGTATGGCCTTACAAGCTTTTCCATTACATCATATAGTGTAAGAGACTATTGAAGGCTTCGTAAATGGGTCATGCTCTTTTTGTCATGAAATGGAGTGAATGACTTAGAATTACATTAATTTCCCCGCTAAGCCACTTCTGGGTCATTTTTTATCCCATCTAAACTCATCGTCTCACAAGATAGTTCGAAGCAAGCCTTTTAGAAGGCTGGAATGCCATGCTCTAAAAAGTGGATAATGGATGTTTTACAGTATTTTTTTTATATTTTAATTAGTAAAATTTTAAAATCAACTATATTTTAAAAATAAAAATAAAACCATACATATAATGATGAAAACTTTCAAATGAAAATAATAACCTATAACTCCTTTTATCATGAGTGGCGGCTATAAAATCGACCATTAGATCTTGGTAGCACGGTTTCAACCTATTATGAGAAAACTAGAAAAAAGGCGAGATTAAATATAATCTTAACAATACCTAACAAGGTGAAATATAAAAATAACTAACTCTTTTCTTAGCATGATGTTTTAATTAAACCGGCCCTAGATAATGTATTTTTAATCATAAAAACTTTATTTGAAAACTAAAATATTTTGTAATAATTAATGCAAGAAATTGATGATTCAGACCAACTTAATTAACAAAAACCTTATTATGTATTTTTCAGTTTCTTATCTTTTACTGCACATAAACAACAGATTCATTCCAATACGGGTAAATTTATCAGAATAAGTCGAAAATCATTAAATTGTTATGCTAACGAATTCACACACCCCGGATTGTACTAGATTCTATAATGTTGACTTACATTTTACATGGGTAATGTTTTTTAGTCTATGGAAGACTGTTTCACTGTAGTGTACGTACACTGGTACACACTACCTTCACCGACGTATTAGGACTCATCTCTTACCTGTTCCTGTTTAATGTCTCTATTGTCTTCGTGTCCCCGTCTCTGAGAGTCCGTGAATTTTGTATTAAAATTGCTGCCCCAGTGTTTTGTGTGAATGAATCAATAAAGATTGCCTTTAAGCCCCGTCTTTTGAGACAATGAAATACGTAGTTTTTAGATTTTTGAGGGTTTGATTTCTATCACGTATTTAATATAGTATTCTAGCTTTCCAAATATGTCTGGTTGAAATTGAACCCTTAATAACGACATGTTGGGGTACTCTCATTGTCATGAATAACTGTGAATCGAAAAGAATCATAAATTAAGGTAGGTCAATTTTAAAGTGCTTACTACCTACATAAGTTGGGAACAAAACTGTGAAGTAGGTACCTACGCTACTTTTATTGATTTATTGACTATGTTTTTTCTTCTTTGCAGCAGACTGCACAGACGCACTGCAGTTTTGAAATTATGGATCCATCAATATTTCTACCATACGCACCGCCTAACGGGCTTCCACAAGAATCGAAGCTAGTTACATACATGGTAAGACATTGTTTTTTAAATTTTTATTATTATTTTAAGAAAGCGATTTTTTTTAATTGTCATAAATTTTAGAGTCGCTCAACTTCGACGCCCACACGCTCTCTTAACCATGCTATAGGGAAGCTCACTTTGGATTCCTCACCACCAGGTGTTAAGAAGGTAATATTTTCAAATAACATTTTAGGAAAATAAATATTTCTTATGATTAATTCCACCTAACATATATCTTTGACATTTTGAATATTAAGTTGCATCATAATGTCAGAAATACATATCGACGCTTGAAAGGCAAATGTGACTAAGCGACAATGCGTGAATCTTACAGAAGACTAATTTATAGTTGAAATTAATTTAAAATATACCTGAAAAAAATTCTATTTTAACGAATCTAACTGTAGGATTGAAATGATTTTAATAGACCTAGAAATATATTTTTATTGCGCATCGAATATGGTTATTGCCTATCATTTATGTACAAGGCAGTAATTGTCGCTTAGTCACATTTGATTTTCAAGCGTCAATATTATGTGCAGATGTGTATGAACTTGAAGCCTACACTACATTATATAAAAAAAGGTAGACAACAGCTTGGCTGTGCCCTGGGCATTCCTGATGATTATGTACGATGGTAACCACTCATCATCAGATTGGCAGTAGGCCTGTCTGCCTACAAGAAAAATAAAAAACCTAAAACGGGTTTTTCTTTTTTGGGACTTATCCCATATGTCTGGATAGTGGGTACCAACTAATTTTTTTTTTATTTCATTATGGTAAGTGTAAATGTGTTGTTGCCTTAGTCCTGAGACAAAAGGATGTGAAGAGGCATCTGAAAAGTTGTAAGATACAGTGACATACACATGCTTATCATAAAGCTGCTAGTCATGTGAGCAGCAAAGGTACAGAAATATGTATGATTTTGATGATAAAAGTTAAAACTGAGTAAATTTGTCATGTTTACTGGATACTGGTAGCTGAAATTATCATAAAATCTAATTTCATCAGACATTATTCTTAAGACCCTAACTGTTATTGAAACAAATGTGAACCTACCTACATAAAAGCAGACATGAAAAATTATCAAAGCACTATGTCATGTATGTCTCTTTAAATCAAAATTTATTATTCAATTCTTATTTAATTTATATATAAATCAGATTATTACCTATACTATACCTTTGTGGTAATGGACAACAAAGCTATTTTTTGATTTTATAGAAAACAACCAATTCTTAGATGTGAATACTCAAATTACAGATTTAAAAGTATGAATGCGATTTTTCCTCTGGCTAAATAAAAATATGTATGTAATTGAAATAATCCATTCAGTTCTAAAAATGAATGAAATTTTATTGTAAGTTTATACATTAGTCAAACCTTGCCTGCTTTGTTGGCTGTTTTTTTATTTAACTTTGATTCAAGCACTACCAATATTTTTATTATCACCCACAATTCCAGTCTGGAGTATATCTGAAAATTTCATTAAAATCAGTTCAGCCATTTCTAAGAGTATTGGGAACATTCATACATACATACAACCACTTTTATATTGCCATGTTTAAATGTTGGATTACAATTTAACTTAAAGTCACCAGTTAAATATAACTAGTGGTCCCGCAGTAGTCAAAATTTGATTTTAATCAATTGAAATTTAATGTTTAAAGATTATTATGGTTCTATTGACAAATACTATTATACTTATATAATATAATCACAGATTTCGCCAAAACCACACTATACATTAATAATAATAAAGACAAATAATATTCATCTATTCTCAATTTGACCAAAGACTAAGGCTAAGTTCATATGATCGCGCGGTACCGCGCGTCACCGCGCGGTGGTAACGTTCACATGACAGAATGTACGCGCGAGAGTCTGGCATCAACATTGATTGAGAATGGACGTGGAGGAAGCAATTTGCTTATTAATTTTATACAGAAAACTGAGACATCGGAGAAAAAGACAAAGGCGATACTGGGTGCATCCTATTTTAATCGAAAGACTTTCTTCAAGCCTTTTTGTAACTTTATATCCCGACCTGAGACTACACGAATAAAATTCTTTTACTACCTGTATCTTTTATGCATGATTTAAAAAATAATTAGCATTGTGCACTTCTTCTCTATATTCTCTATAAGTGTGGAAAATTTCATACTCCTCTATCTGTGCAATTTTCGTAAAAAGGGATACAAAGTTTTTGCTTTACATATTAATATATATATATATGTATAATAATAGTTTACTACACAGGTATTGGTGAGCGAATTTATTCCGATGAACTACTATGTTCCGCCACCGAATATGCTTCCCCCAGAATCACCTGAGGGTCCACCACCACCTCCTATACCAATGGCGAATGCTTCAACTGTCCATCAGGTTAGTCTATCATTAATGTTACAACAGATTTATAGAGTCCATGATCAGAAGATATTCTGATGGAAAAAACTTCATTTGTGCACGTTTTTAGGCTACTAAATTTGTTTCAACAGCTCTTCAAACGGCTTCAGGAATTATAAAGTTTAAAAATTTTAATTTATCATTTTAATAATTATCATAAAATGGTTAGATTTCACAAATTGTTTACTGCTGTATACCATTGATCAGATCTCGAACCTAAAATTTTCAAAAGCGGTAAAAAAAAATTAGACTGGAAGTGTTTGAGGTCCTTTACCCATTTTTTGTGATTAAATAGTCACAGATAAATTTTTCTTGATATGTAGTAAATCCATTATGGGGTCATCCTTATACTAGCGAAGGAGAAACAAGTTCAATTTCGGATCCTACAATAATACATCAAAGACCTTGATTCAAGGTCAGAAAAAACGCGCCTACCGAAAAAAAGTCTGCTTTTATAACATCTTAAAATGGTAAATTCCATGCGTTTGTCTTCTATTTATCGGTTCTTACGTATTTACACTTGGAGGTTATAATTGCGAGGGTGAGCAGATGCCAGAGAGTTACTCCGTCTTATTTGCAACAATCACGACATGTGTGAGACAGAGTGTCCACTAGGGTTCTACTCTGGGTGGTATATCCACAAAACAAATCATCCTACAACGTCCCGCTCCTACGGGGTATCACAAGTTACGCAAATCACAGGTTTTTTATTGGTACAGACAGATACAAAACCAAAAACCAATTCGTTGCTAACTTGGAACGGTCGTGGAATAATGTCACAAAACGTATATTTATCATTTAACGAGAACATAATTTGCGGCGTGGGGTCATATATCTAATGAAATGAGGAAAATACGATATATACATATTATGTACATCTGTTGAGCCTGTATTTGGTACGGCGCACCAGTATAAGTCGACAGCTCCACTGTTTCTTGCTTCCTGATGAAAATGACTGCAAAGACAAGTTAATGGACGTGATAAAAATATCGGTAATTATGGAAAACTAGTTCCGTCTCAGTAGCAATGCCGCACAAATGGCTCTCAACATCAATAGCAGGTACGGAGTGAATACGACGAAGGCACCACTCCTTATTGGCTTGAACGCTTCCGACATGGAACTCGAACGGGACGAATATCCGGCCAGCCTTAGTTAATCTCTCGTCGTTCTCCCCGGCCCTTGCTCCAGCAGATTACCACTTTTCCGGACTTTGGAAAAAAAACATCAGTATAAGTCACATGAGGCAGTATAAAGAATATTTACTTTATTTACAATACTTACTGAGTCTCCTCACATACAATTTTTTTTTCAATAAAGGAATCAATACTTTTTTTTAATAAATGATTTTCATATTTTTTTGGTGTTTTAATTTTTCCGCACAAAAGGCCAACTTCATAAGTAAGGACCTCCTAATATTAGAATTTTGAAAATATGTAGGTAAATTTGTTTTATGCTGCGTGTTGAATCTTCTGCTGTGATATCCGTGGCGCGAGGGTACACATGTTACGGTAGACTGTAGTAGAACTTTGAAGAAGGAATATCGCAAGTGAAAGATAATGGTTTAATGGCTCACTAAAAGATCCTGCATCCGGGAGAGGTAGTAGGGGCGTGACGATAAACAGTGCAGACGCGCATCGTGAACATCTGATCGACGGGGCGGCGACGAAAGCTAATCTATTTCGGCCAGTCATGCTAGTGCTGCAGGTGTTCCCGGATACCTCGAATGAAAACCAGCTAGTCGAATCAATCACCACCACCGGTCGTTCTTTAAGCTCTGCGCCGCGCCGCAGTACATTGGCGCCACGCGGCCACATCCGAAATGGTTCACTAAGGGAAGCCGCCTCATGCAAGGGCTGCAGTTGGACGTGAGCTCTCCTCTTGCCCCCGGCTTAAAGCCTACGGTTCGATGCAGTTCGAGAAGAGTTCTCTCAATTACACATTCATTGTACCCGAAGTGCTTAAGATGAAGGATACATCAACAGCTAGCAATGATAAAAAATGATAAAAAAAATCTACTGAATTAGCTTGGTGCTTTTTCCAGTGTGACTTCATCAGAATTCCAAATAATTGAATTTGTCTCGAGATGACTACGACTGAGTGTTTTACCGCAATATCTAAAAAAACATCGGTGGTGCGAAGTATTTGCTCGGTATTAGTTTATCATGTTATACTTGTATACATTTAAATCATCTTATTTTCCTTGCTCCACTGTAACGCTCTGTCAACATATTTAAAAAAACTCCACCCTTATATTGCCGATAGAAAGAGGTCGTTTGCGAATAGTAAGCAGTGTGCCTCCAACACAATCGTGGGGAAATTGAAATATAGAATACATGTAGTACACACAAGTAGTCACAAAAAGAACACAAACATAAGTACGCATGGCCTTTTGTAATTATCCAAAACGAATCAGCGTGCTTTAATAGGAATTCACTGTACAAAATAAGACAAGACCATTTCCATTGACATTTATGCAAACGATTATGCAGTTAAATTTTCACAGGAGAACGTGGGAGGAACTACCTATTTCTACTCGACCAATTCAGACAGCCTCAATACCACTAGCGGTCTTAATTCATCGGCTTCCATGGGTAAGTCATCAAATCCACGATAAGTTAATACTTTTAATACTTAATACCCAACTAATATTATGAACAAAATACACTTTATGCCTATAGCTACATTTTTCTAGTAGTAGTAGTTTCCAGTTATAGTAAAGCCTAATAAAATTATGAAATTGTCACTTAGTAACGTAATTTAACGGACAAACAAAGATCACACAAAACCTGCAATGTCGGATCTGTCATCATATTTCAATCATACTCGTATTCATGAGAAATAGCAATAACAAACAATATTCATGAGAAATTTTATTGAAATATCAGCCATTCTCCGGTAACACTACAAATTTCTTGGAATTGTTTGTTCAGTAACTTCTCGGTGTTTAATTACTTTTATTAGAACTGCGGATTGCATCGTTAGCCTCCTATTTATATTTTTTTGTGTTACTCAAAAAGAAACCTAATTGCTTTAAGGGATCAGAATTAAGTTATTTCCTTTTGACTACAACCCACCTTGTGTGTTTGATAAAGTTTTTACATCATTAAACTCGTTTTACGAACAAAAAATGTGGATTCAAATGATACATGATTTTACGTTAAATTTAAATGTAATTTCATGTAAATAAATATCGATATGATATAAAGAACAACATCACCGAATCTGTCTAGAATTCTTAATAATTATTATGCAAAGTTTCACACATACTTGTTGATCGTCGTTGACGATGTATTTCAATATAACAAACTTCGAGCATACCTTAATAAGCTAACCATGTCTGGTTTAGTACCTGCAACCCCCTTGTCTAGACAGTGACTATGGATATAGTATGTTTCTATGTTTCTCTCCGAGGGGTGTCTGGGTTTGACGAACTATTGATTCGACGCGTTTGCAATGCGCGTATGTCGGTCCACTCAAATCAACAACCAACCAAATAATAATATGTATAGAACATAACATGAATACACGAATAAAAAGAAGAAACGGACATTATTATGAAATATAATATATATGTTAGCATTAATAGTAAATGTACTTAAATGAAAAATACAATACATAAAATTGTTCTTTCAAACCGGTACGCCACAGAAAAAGGACTCGAGATAAAGTATGCTTCTTTTGAAAACTGTTTTTAAATTATTCACGTGCTTCCGCTTACGAACGCCAATGCAACTCACCACTGAAGGGGCATGGAGTACGAATATCAATAATGCAATTAACGAAATTCTTAATTAGATTCTATGGTCTATGCCCGGTGTTAGCAAACTAAATAATAAAATTGTTTCTTGATATATATAAGTTTCCTTTATTTCGTTTTGTATGGCTAACAATACCAGAAGAACCGTGCATGGACTACTCTCTGCTGAGCACCGCAAGACCATATCCATTGGTATACCCATGTAAGCAAGCCTTTTACGCATGATTTTGGTGTCCATCTGTAGAAACAAAATCATTTTATTTGGTTTGGTTGTATACTATTTTCTATAATATCTGTGTATCTAAATTAATAAATAGAAATCGATAAAATATTAGGTTGGTTTTTTTTTTGTAATTTATTGTGTATTTTAGATTATTTACTAATTTTTATTGATAGTTCTGAGCTGTTTCATCATAGCTTATGTCATATTTTTTTAAATAGTTACAGAGCCGATTACGACACCTCACACGACGCTGGAAACATGCTTATTTACTTTATACAGTATTATTTAGATAACTTAATTGTTTAAATATTTATTTAATAAATCATAAATATTATTTAAATGTTGCATGTACGAATAAGAATAACTTGAGGTTTACATATATTATTTTACTTATTAAATAACGTAAACTCTATTATTGATTAGTGTCAGTGGATATTTATGTTTATGTGTAAAATAATAGTTTTATTGAAACGATTTATCAGGCATATTCAAAGCGTTTTTAAGATTTCCACCAACCAGGTCCGTCTGAGCCATGTCTAAACGCAGTAGGGCCGCCGATGGTGTCTCCGTATGCTTCGCAGATGTACGCTGGGGCCTTACCGCAGCCAGGGCCGTCCACCAACAAACAAGGTTCGTGTTGTCGATGCAATACACTTACCTATTAACAGAATTGAAATTTAAATATACATTTGTAACGATCAGTATAATCATATATATATAAAAAGATTTATTAATAAAAAATATCTATTTTAATGCTGATACAATTTCAATTCTGTCACAGGTATTTCAAGTTTTACTAACAGTGATTGTGTTTGCTTAGTCCAACCGCATTGCCTATTTCTGCCGCGAACTAATTATGCAATTTTCGATTGAAAATTACGATAGTCTATTCGAGATTCGTCAATGTGGCATTGGTAGTCACGTTACTCTGTTGGCTCTAGTGATGGATGATTAGATGAGGCGTAGAACCATTTGCCGATCTAAGCAAACATAATCTCATAATCATTATCACTAATTTGCTATGCGTTATATATATATGATAAAGAAATCTATGTGCTACTTGTGTAGGCAGTGCTTCTCCCATGGCTGATGTTCATCATTGATGGTAACCACTTACCGTCAGATAGGCCATATATGCTTGACTGTCTACATTGAAAAAAGACGAGAGCAAAGTCTAGAAGCAGATGTTTTTATTGTAGAGGCAAAAATATTGGGACAACATAATTAAGACAAGAATTCGATTTGAATCATATATTCCTGTGTTGTGCCACCATTATTGTTCTGGTTAAATTGTTTCAGTATACAATGAAATAACAAATAAACGAGGGTGGTAGGTCCCTTTTTAACATGAAATAATAAAAAAAAAAAGGAGGCTTCAATATATTCATTGCGATGTTCTTTAATCTTATTAGAAGCAACCTGCGTAACATTATAATTATAGTACATCGTTTAGAATGAATTTATAAAAACAAATGCTTGATTCATTTCAAATATACTTCGAACATCCAGGGGGGAGACAATACAGTATTTAATACACAAAGGATCCTTCAATATTGTTCAATCTCATTCGTTTCGCAATATTAGCATGTGTCAATTTCATTATGCTATCAATTTTAAATCTTTTGAATACCTGAACGTTATTTGTCATGCGTCAAAAGGATGGCTTTGTTTAATATTAATCACGTCATGTGATTTATATAAGGGGCGACGTAGTCATCCACATCCTACTAGCCCTGACCCCTGGATCATTAGACTTGCAAAAATCAGCGAAACTCAGCACTAAAACAAAGCATCTTGCTAAGCGAATGAATAAGATTATTTCAACAGCTCGGCTAGTCAATTTATTTGTTAAATTGACCGAGCTATGCTTTGCTATTTCTATAGGAGCGTCGCGTGCCCAAATGTAAAAGCGTAATAAATGATAGTCATTAATATTATTAAACTCTGTAAGATCATACAAATAAAATTATTGATCTAATTTTTGCACTTTAGATATTATTTTAGTTTCCATTCGAATCTGTTGGTCTAATACTCGGTTGCATTAATTACCTTCAGGAATAAGGCACCGATGTGAATTTGAATTTATAAATAAAAAGCGGCCTTACATGATGTAAATCATGTGCCATTTATGATAAACGAACCCTTTTCGAGCTCTCCTTTAGACATCGTTTAGAATCTGAATGTACAACAAAGTGGGATCAGTTTACGCTCTGAACTATAACCACACAATTGCTCGTTAAATCTTCTATACACGTCGAGATGTCAATAACCATAAGAGAGCTTATTAAAGTAAAGCATGGCGCGCAATGTTTAAATTTTAAGGGAATAATTTCCGCGAAGCGCCTGCTCGTTTAAGCATACCTTTACATGACTTTAAGCTTTGCTAATATTATCAGTGAGCGAAACTCGCAGAGCGACATTACTACTATTGAATAGCGCGCTACTGCTAAAGCGCTCCTTCGATAAACGTTGCTACGAAAATCGTTTAAAGAACATTGCTATGAATATAAAAGTTGATATTGAAGCGTATGGGGATATTTCATTTACCTACCTACCTACCTCTTTAAAATATTTTTAAAACTGTTTCATGTTTGTTTAGAAAAAAAAACAACAACAGTTTGAATTTTCATTGTTCGCAGGTCTAGCGGCGACTTTTTACAATCCCGAAACAATACGGTCTGAGATCTACGACAGGAATGATGATGTTTATTTGCAGCCTGATCTCAATCAGTTTCCAGGTACATCGGTTCTAACAAACGAACGACCCGGCACGTAAAGGGGTTTTCGACTTAATTTGATTCCCTTTTTATTAATACGGAAATATGAAAAATAGATATTTTTTCTTATGAGTGATTATTAAGACTGATATCACTCTAATGGCATCGTCTCATAGATGTCATCGAAAAACAATGTATAGATATGCTCCGAACAAAAGTTATATCGCAAAAGATGCTTTCAATTATTACTCAGTAAATACGTCATAATGAAATCCAGTGTCTAACGCTATTCTGTTGTAAAATGCCTCCAATGAAATAGAAATTTTAATGGATCATTAAATTATGAATATGCGTTTGTTGTTGTTAGTTGATCGGTTTTTTTGAAGGGATTTTCTGACCTAGTAACTAAGACCTTTAAGTCATATTTTATTTTAATTTATTATTCTTATTTTTATGAAAAATGATAATATGGAGTGAAATGAAATGAAGATGATTAATTTGCGACATTAATCAACTGGGACGAAATTAAATGTAATGATATGGGATGAAATATAATCTCAGTATAATGGTGGTCATTTACTGAGATTTTTTCAGTGGACTTTTTGAAGGATCCCGAGAAGTTACATCCAGCGCCTTTGTTTAATTTTCCCACATTTGTGCACTTTCACAGATATTAAACAGTTAATAAACCACCACTGTTACACATTTAAATCAGAATAAACACTAAATAGACAAAATAAAACAAATCACAAAACTTCACTCCTTGCGTTCCCGCCAAAAAGTCTAGTTGATCGGTAAGTTCTGTGTGTAACAGATATACCGGACAGCGTGGACATGTACGCCGAGCTGGTACCCCTGGAGGGTGCCGTGACGCATTCGATGTCGACATCGTACCGCGCTACTAACCGTCAGAACGGTGATTATGTGGCTCTAAGGAGGCTCCATTCTTACACGTCGCCGGCCTCCAAGCGTCTTGAAATGTGGAAGCAGATCGACCACCCGAACATTGTGCGTCTGGAAGAATATTTCAGCACCAAGGCTTTTAACGATATATGTGAGTAAATTTAGCAACTTAAAACAAAATGATTACATTTCCAAGCATAATCCATTGCTCGGTCTACATTGTTATTTTAATATAAATGTTTTTTTATGTAAATGCATCTTTTTTTCGAAACATTTAGTATTTTAACGTTTTAACAGTCAGGTCTCAGCTAAATTAACTACTATATGTAAGTTAATAGCGTTATTAGTATTTTGTGCAAGTCATTGTCTGCACATATTGGCAGTTTTTTTTTAAATAGATAATTTTAAATAATGAAAATATAATTATCTATTATTTTTATATTTATCTAATGTATTAAGGTTTGGGCTTTAATTAATAATCATCATCATATTAATGATAACAGTTCTTATTCATTATAATTAAAATTACATTAAAGCAGGAGGCTTTCACGACGAAAAAAGTTCTCTTATGCTGGTAGGAAGATCACAATATAATACAACACTAAGGACTATAACTCTGAAATTACATTTTTTTTTATTAAATCTACTTCCGTTAATATTTCAAATCATAGTAAAGGGCGTTTTTAAATAATAAAAAAATTAACGCAAGGTTTGAATTAAATAGAAAACACAGTTTTTAGTCTTTTGATTGTTATTTTTCTATTGTATCATAAAATACGTAGGATAGGGTTATTTATGGAATAACACATCGGGCAAATTGCCTCCATGGTCTTGCATGCACTTACATATTATGCAAAAATGTAGTTGAATTTCTTTGATGCAGCATTGAATCTTATCCTTTAATGTACGGGTGGTCGTGGATTTGTTCACCTATAACTATGATTACAAATAGCCCCATAAACAGAAATGTAATGGTGTTAAATCACACGATCTAGGGGACCGATTCTGATCACCGGAACGAGAGATTACACGACCTGGAAAGGTCTTATGCTTATGTAGCAATAGGATTGTTTTACGTGCTGTATGGCATGTGGCACCGTCTTGTTGAAACCACATATTAGCCACATCAACATCCAATTTAGGCAGAATGAACTGTGTTATCATGTTGCGATATCGAGCACCGACCGTTCCCCATCAAAAGAAATGTAATGGTGTTAAATCACAGGATCTAGGGGGCCAATACGAGAGATTACACGACCTGGAAAAGCCTTATGCTTATATAGTAATTGGATTACTTCAAGTGCTGCATGGTATGTGGCACCGTCTTGTTGAAATCACATATAGCTACTTCAACATCATCCAATTTAGGCAGAATGAACTGTGTTATAATGTCGCGATATCGAGCACTATTAACAGTCGCTGTTTGAACAGATTCTTTTTCAAAAAGTATGGTCCAATTATGTTTCCAACGTTCCATTTTTATTAACTAACCTTAACTGTCAGCTTTCAAATTGCCGTTTTTTAGGGTTGCCAACTTTGTGCAAATGGCAAATTCAAATCTTGCGTTAATTTTTGAGACACCCTATATTTACAATGAAAAATACTATGACGAATATTTTAAACAATTTCAAATGTTTTAAATGCACACATTGTCATTATCTTGTAAAAACAAAAAATGTTTACGTATAATACCTACCTAAATGTAAATGTGGGCGACAAATTCAAACGATCAATTAAAAGAAAAAATACCCCTCGCTTGTGGTTTATGCTTAATCCAAAAGGAATTTATTTGCGGCGACTAATATGGGATAAGTGTGGTTCACAATTTTTTTCACAGATTTACTTTATATACCTGCCTTAGCTTATAATGAAATGTCTTCATGAAGACCTAGCACTTTATTAATGTTACAAAATTTTCCACCATCACTACGTTTAAAATTTAAAACCATTTGAACCCATGTTAATCACATTATCGGGTTATTGTTCTGCTGTTTTGAAATTCAAAAATGACCGCTATGCATCTTAAGCCTTTTGAATTTCAGTTTTATTATCGTTTTTTTTTTAATGAAAATGTTTTGTCCTGAGTGACTTCATGCAAATGAGTCTGTATTCAGGTGACATATTTCAAGTTGCGTTACATTTTAAAACAGTATTGTTCTGACGAATTAACTGCTAGTAAATTTTATATAATTAATGTCCAATAATGTTAAAATAAATGTCCAATGTTCACATGATTAGTATGTGCCCTTAGTCTCTCAAATCTTAATAAGCCACTAAAATTTAGAATATATCTACATACACGAAAGACATGTAGCTTAGACCAAAAAAAAATTAGACAAATAATTCGATATACATTAAATAGTTTTTACCAAGATTCCGTGGAATCCAATGAAGGTTTCGTAGTGCAACTCACAGACACAGCCCACTGAGTTTCTCGTCGTATCTTCTCAGTGGGTCGCGATTCCGATTCGGTTGTTAGCAAATTGTCTAAGTCTGAGACCTGTGAGCTCGCCTATACGTTCGGTGAAACTATTACAACCCCTCGATGTTGCTATCTATAGATACAGTACAATCAATATCAATAAGTCAAATAACAAGGTTTTCTGTCTGTTTTTCTTTTTACTGGTGGTAGGACCTCCTGTGAGTCCGCACGGGTAGGTTCCACCGCCCCGCCTATTTCTGCCGTGAAGCAGTAATGCGTTTCGGTTAGAAGAGTGGGGTCGTTGTAACTATGCTGAGACCTCAGAACTTATATCTCAAGGTGTGTGGCGCATTTACGTTATAGATGTCTATGGGTTCCAGTAACCAGTTAACACCAGGTGGGCTGTGAGCTCGTCCACACATCTAGGATGTTTATTGACCAAATCCCAATACCGTAGTTATTGGAAGACGAATTATGAAATTATTCGAAAATATCAATCCAATAGCACTGGTCCTGGTGTACCAGTATCATCCAGCCGCTGTGACTCTGATGAACAAGTATTTGTCCGGAAACGGAAACAACTCCGCCGAGGGTGGAGCTGCTTATCATGATCCGTTCTCTTCGGACCCGGATGCACCGCGTCCGTATACCCATCAGGTTTGTGTAGCGTTAATGATGTTATGATTATTTATTAAGCTATTGCATAGATTTTATCTCGGGCTTTAAGCGCGGCGACTGAATCAAGAAATTTCGTAACGAAAATAACCTGTCACCCCACTACGCCTACTATGTAGCTCGCGTTCAACACATTCAGACGTTGCGCTTGTGTAGTGTTTGTGAATAAGAGCGTGGCGTGACGTCACACTGCATGCGCATCATGAAAAGTCTGCCCATCTCTCTCTCGCGCGGTCTAGGTTATGAGTGTGAAGGGGACAGTTAATGTTTTGCTTTTATTAATGTTTAATATAGCGTGGTCTTGTTTTATTATTGTTTTAATATTAAAATATCATTATCTAATTATAATTGCATAAGTTGATAAAAAATACTATGCAATAGCTTTACCGCGGCAGTTCCCGAGTGCCACACGTTTTTTTTCTCTTGGGAAATTCGTTTTCTATGCTTTTAGTATATTAACTATTAGTTAGCAATGAAAGATTTTCTGATCAAAATAATTGATTGTTACTCATTGATTCTTAACATACTAAAGTCCTTCCCCTGATGCATCGGTGACTGAAAATTGGATTTTTGTGAGTAAGAACATATCCGTATGGCGAATAGATCAGGTACCACAGAATGTTCTACCTAAAAAAAAGTCAAATACATCGAACATTAAAAACGCCACGAAAAAGCTCTCATCTTAAAATAACAAGATTTATAATACTCGTATACCAACCACTCAAACCTAAATACAAATTCCAATCCTTTTCTGCAAAAATAGGGTTGTGATATCAACCTTTACTCAATGTATTAATTAGAGAGGGGAGTAATAGTAGTAAACTGGGTAAGCAGAGTTCTCATACTCGTTCTGAATAATAAATCCTTGTCAGCCTAGAAACGTTCATTGCTATCTATTTATAATTAATATTTCAATATAAATGATGTGATTTCCTTGCTCTCTCAGCAATAATGACAATATAAACCTACATATACACTCGTGGACAACTTTAGAGGAACGCAAAATGTGCATTTAACATAATATAATGGATATTAGGATAGTTAACTTTATTATAATAATTTGTGTTTGATTATTTGTAATACAGTAAGTACACTTTGTTTTACTGTATGAATTCATCTTTTTTTTTCATAAATGCTTAACTAACGGCTTATATAGCTTGGGTAATCAGTACTTACATACATACATATATACATACATAATCAGTACTTAGTGTTGCCGCCCTCGAGCTGTTCGAACTTCTAGACTCCTTGCGAACCATTTAATATTATAGTAAATTGATAAGAGATTGCTTTCCATACTGCCTATAATACGTTTCTAAGGTCTCTTAAATTAGCGGGATTACAGTTGATTTTCTTTTCGAAAATTATCCCTTACGTTATTATTGGGCTTAATTCGGGCGACCGCGCTGCCAAACCCTTCCATTTACTTCAAATTTTTGGAAGGTGTCCGACACCTACGGTCTAACCGAACATACTTCTCTCCAGAGCGAGCCTACTCTAATCTTTTCGTCATCTGGCTTCAGGTAGATCTGACTCATCTATGACTAGAACCTGACTCCAAACTTCGTGATATGAGCAAAGCTTAACTACCGGATACTCGAGGCTATGTAGCTAGAAACCTGTGGCACGCAAGTGTGAATTTCTTCAGGCCGATTTCAAACTTCTTCTCATAGTTTTTGTTCGCACTGAATTCCTGGAATTTCTTAAAGCATCATTCTTACTACGGCAGAAGTTAAGTTACGGTATGTAAGCTCTGATACCGATGAACTGATCATCTCTGGTTACATTTTTCTGTTTAGGCGACAAGTTTATAGGTGTGTCCAGATTCACTTATGGTAACGGTTCTTATAACTTGCGAGTGGTCTTTTGCCTTGTTAGCATTCTTAGTTAATTTGTATATTTCACGGTTAAGACAGCAAACAACGCAGTCAAGGCAAAAATATAAAAGCGCAATATGAAAGCACTCTGGTAGATACTTTTCTATCTATTTTTGCAGCGAAACTGTTTTGGGTTTCTGTTTGTAGGGTAGGGCGGTCGTTATACAATACAATTGAGATTTCGAAGTCATGTCTCAAGGTGCATATGGCATACACCCTGTCTAATGGCTCTAGTAAACATGTAACAATAGGTGGGCAAAATTGTTCGCGGTATGAAAGAACGCAATTCTCTCCAATATCTATAAAAACAAGATAAAGTTTGGGATTTAAAATCAAGAAAAAAATCTCTAAACTTTCTTTTTTAATGCGTTTTAGCTTGACACGTATTTCCATCTCGCAAAAGCATATCCCGGAACGCGAGAAAAAGCGATGTTCTCTGTTCACACCAAACCGCTGCCGTTGAAATTGGAGGTCAGGATAGGTTACTCGCTCCGATCCTGGCCGTCCAAATGTTTCGGATTCCCAGCGTATGTCGATTTGGGTTACCCAATAAGACGACGTGTAAAATGTCTACACATGTTTTGAGTAAGAGCAACCGAGTCACGGATGATCGAACTCTCTGGTCCACGCTGTTTCTAGCCCAGTGATGCGTTTTGGGCGTTAGAGGCATTATTGGAGGCGCGGCGTGTATAGCCGACCGGACTACCAATGGTTGTGATGACCACCATTGTGGCGTCCAGTGAGGGGACGGCCGTGGGGCAAAGATGAGCTTCCGTGGAATGCGTCCCCATGCCTTACGCTTGACTCTGTTGAGCTAATTCATCCGAGGCTGAGACGCGGGTGTGTGAGAGACGGGGGATTTTAGTCGCCTCAATTCTAACATACGCGGCCTACCGTCTAGAGCGATCTTAACATGTATTTATTATACCTCTTTAGTTAACAGAATATTTTGATGCGACCTTCACTAGCTTCAAGGCGTTTGATGAACTTGAAAATCTATACTGTTGATATAGACAGATGACAGTACAATAATTTGATAACTTTGACCTAATATTCTGATCAGAATCAAGCAAGTTAAAAAAGGGTTATATTATTTTTAGTTCGGCTTACTATTAACATGTTCTTTTTTAATTTATATTTGTTAATACAGTTTAATGCAATTACAATACAGTTTAATACAATTTTAATGTTTGTGGCCAGTACAAACAATAATTAGACCTTTTTTTTCAATCCTCTAAATTTGTCCATAAGTGTACATATAAGTCAATGGCCACATCTATATATAACACAACATCACACGAGATCGGGTCGACCGCTTTGGCTAATTTATTTTGCGTTAATTGAAGGTTTATATATGAATAATTGTTTTTGAAAACATCGACATTCCTATTGTTACGCTTTCGACGTCATACTTATGTGGAAGCTTGTTTCATGGAACACCGTTTCTCTTTGTCTCCTTTATATTTAAATTTACGCATATTCGACTATAATGGCATCAAATTAAGTACAATAAAAAAAACTCGATTTGTTAGAAAAATGCCATGCTCCGTGCGGTCGCATGCGGTGCTTTGCTTCCGGAAGCTGTGTTGTGGAGTCTGCTCGTGCAACTGACGGCCGGCTTGCGCGCCATACATACAGCCGGACTCGCCTGCAGGTACGAATTCATTGTAGACTTAATGCGAATACTTGCAATGTTGAGCGTTAATTATCGGCGTTCACTCACTGCTCAGACATAAATTTACTAATTAAAGACTTAAATCTTATGTTCGTAAATTGATTTTTATGGCTTAAAATAAGAAGCGCACCAACCCCCAACAGGAAGGGAGAATTGTGTCATGAACAAAAATTTAAAATATATTCGCAACGTAAACCAGCTTTTTGTGAAATTAAGAAGGCAACAATTTTAGTTTATCTCAGTTAATTAATTGAAACTGCTTATATAGTAAATGTCAAATTGTAAAATAACCAACCTGAAATAATTTCATTATTAATAATTGCATATAACAATAATGGTTTCGCGAATCCTTACGTACGATCGTGATGCCAGCCTTGATATATCAAAAAAAATAATACATCAATGGATGCCAGTCTCGGCTTGGTTAAGTCTTGTAGCTAGAACTAAGTTAAATACAAACTACGTAATGTAATGTTTTCTTCGGCTTTCGCGAGTCTTAGATATCTTCAAAACTACTTAAGCGTGTTCAGAAATTTCGAAGTTTTGAATACTCCACAGATTTTGTTGTCACACACAGGCGACTGAAGTGTTATTCATCGAAATTCGAGACAGCATTTGAGTGTACATGTACACACACAGACGGAATTTACTACAACATACACACGAATTTAAACTTTCAAAGCAGTTTTAGTAATTCGAAGACTGACACGCCATCTTATATTACTATTTTATTTAGTAGATTATAATGAAAAATTATCTTTCACGGCATTGTACAAATTCATAATAAAGAAATTGCAGTTGAACAAAAATGTAATTGTACATTTCTCATAAATAAATCTCTCAAAATATTGCAAACGGACTGAATTTAAAAAAAAAAAAACATTTATTTGTAAGTGAGTTCATACGAAAAAAAACAAAGAATGAACTGTTGTGACGTTTAATTTTACATTGTTATTAACAATCTGAAAGTAAAATTGTATGTGCGACCTTGACCAATAAGAGTCAATACTGCCGATTTAAAAAGACATATTGTTTGTTTATTTTTCATAAGCCGACAGTATTGTCCACTAGAAGAACATTGTAAAAATAATTACTATCTATATGGACTTCATAAATCGAATTTGATACTAATCCTGATTTCGCTGACGCTAACTCGTTGTGTCAGCCTGGTTTTTTATTCATTACACAAACTATTTGCAGGTTTGAAACTTTAACTTCAACAGCATTGTATTTGAGTCGTCTATTATCAAAGGTGGCAATCTGTGCATTTGGACAAAAAAATGTTATTGATATGGCGATACAGATTGATTTGAATATAATCGTCTCCTTCAAAGAATACGGTTCAAAACCTGCATTAAATAAAGTATTAACTTAACCTGTTATTTATCTAAGATGTCGTTCAGAAAAGTTTTGTGACTGCCAATGGAATACAAAGTCAATAATTCGTTTTTCTGATTTACGAATAATTGTCCAAAAGTCACATTGCCAGCTTTGATAATAGTCGACTCGTTTGTGAGAAATATTAATAAGTGCATACCAAGGTTTGCGATCTGCAATGTAATGTTTCAGTAATTTAATAAATTAAATCTAGTGTCGGAACAAAAATCAATAACAACGAAACTCCGTAAAGTTTGGAATGTACTGACCAAGATCGGAGTTAGGCGTTATTTTTTTTATAAAAGGTTATTGGTGAATCGAGAGTGTCTTTTTTGCGCCGCATGTAAAACTTTGTCAATAGTCTGCGATTTTATAATATAGGAGCCTGGAGCCGACCAAGGTGATCATGAACGGATGTCGAGTCCGAATTGCATGGTGCGGTGCTGCTGATGCTCTACACAGCAACACCAATGATGTAGTACAGGTAAATTATAATTTCATACGATTCACAATTATCTTTTTCTTTTTTTTATTGCTTAGACGGTCGGACGACCTCACAGCCCACCTGGTGTTAAGTGGTTACTGGAGTCCATAGACATCTTAAATGCGCCACCCACCTTGAGAAATAAGTTCTATGATCTCAGTATAGTTACAGTATAGTCAACAGCTGTCTCACCCTTCAAACCGAAACGCATTACTGCTTCACGGCAGAAAAAGGTAGGATGGTGGTACCTACCCGCGCGGACTAACAAGAGGTCCTACCATCAGTAAAAAGTACAAAATAAAAACTATTTCGATATTTATTAAAGTACATATTTTCTTTAAATCATATACTTATTCCATTTAACTGTGTATTATCAAACGAAACGAAAAGAAATATTAATCTTATATATTATAAAATTCTCGTGTCACAACGTTAAGTTACCATACTCCTCTGAAACGATTTGACCGATTTTTATGAAATTTCATATGCATGTTCAGTAGGTCTGAGAATCGGCTACTATCTATTTTTCATTAAGGTTGTCCACCCTTAACGTTTATTTTTAATTTTTTTGGACAAATTTATTGTTGTTATAATTATGGATTATGTGGTTAAATGAGGTTTTGTTATTTTTATATTCCCTCATCGTTCAAGGCGCTACATGCCTCTTTCACTCATTTACCACATCCTTACACACTTACATTTTTTTTTCTACCCTAGTAATTCCCTAAAAACTTATTTATGGCAAAACAACGTTTGCCGGGTCAGCTAGTTATATCTATAAAATAAAGACGATTTCAATATTTATGATAGTAATTTTTTTTAAATCATATAATTGTTCCATTTAAGTGTGCACTATCAAACGAAACGAATAGTTATTGATCTTATAACGTAAGACATTAAAAATATCGATTACATACAAGAACCTCGATAAATAAGCAGGGAAAGTGTTCTATAAATCCGATGCTTGTTTATTTTATTATAATTTTTTAAAATGAATTCTAAAAACATTAACGAGATTGTAAATACAACCTTTTATTTTACTAACAAGAACACTATATCAAAAGATCGTGTAATGGCGTTTTTGCATAAAATATTCTATTTTCAAAGAACTAGTGCATTGAAAATTTATTCATTGTGATTTGAACAACTTTTGAATAAATTTATAACAATGTCACCCTTATAAAAGAGTAGATATTTTATAGATAATACATGAATTTAACATAAGAGTTTACGGAACGTTTGAATGTCACTTTCTTGACCTAAGGCAATGTTTGTTGTTGTTTTTTTAAATTACGTTGATCGTTTTGTTTAGATTTCTAAGTTGAAAATGATTGAAATTTAAATTTGCTCTAATAGGTTTGCTCTATAAAATCTTTTAAAGAATTTGTTCCAATATAATAATATGTTTATTAACCTGAAAAGCTATGCAGTAAACAATGGCGGAAGATATTTAATATTTTCATATATGGGATATATGAAATGGGGTATTTTCTGCATACATACCAAGTTTCAAGTCAATCGGATGCACGGTTCAGTAGTTATAACGGAATATCCGTAAAAACCATTGTAGATCTATAATATATTAGTATAGATATAACGAAGTACGTGTCAATGCATAGGCTCAGCAAGACGATCTGACCGCTTTGGGCCGGCTGGCACTGGCTCTAGCCTGTCGCACCATACATTGCGACAACCTCGCAGCGTCCATGGAACTCGTCGCTAGGACCTACTCTGCGGATCTGAAGAACCTAATTCTGTATGGAATTTGTTTTTTTTATTATTAACAATCGATAAGTTACGGTACGGTTCTAGTGTATGTCTCTTTATAAACGTAATTCTACAGCATTTATTCCGGTAACTGTGAATTAGATGCTTAGGAAATTGTTGCTTAAAATATATAAGCGCATAGAAATGTTTTTCAATTACTTAATCTATAAAGCCTAGATTTAATGAATTTAATTAAGATTCGGTTTTTTTTTTTCGTTACGAAAATATAATATTTTATTATGCAACTTTAGGTATCTGCTGTCATCCTCGCCTGCGCGTCGTTCCGTTATCGACCTTATGCCTATGATCGGAGCTAGGTTCTATACTCAGGTAAGATCGTCCTTTTTGCTTCTTATTTTTGTTAAGTTTGTATTATAATTCAATTGACCTTAATTTCACAGCCCACTGAGTTTCTCGCCAGATCTTCTCAGTGGGTCATGATCCGATCCGGTGGTAGATTCGGCGAAGCACTGTTCTTGCTAGGGCCAGTGTTAGCAACAATTCGGTTTGAGCCCCGTGAGCTCACCTATATACGTTAGGGTGAAGCTGAAATAGCCTCTCAAGGCTATCAATCAGCATAGGTAGGACAAAAAAAAGAAACTTAATTTTATTAGTTTTATATTTTATTTTATTTATTGGGTACCAACATGACATACATCAGCACAGAACATTACAAGTATCATATACATTGATTTCACACTAAATGCTAACACAATTATAGGTACCGACGGTATGCATTGATAAAAAAAAGCGGTTTGTTGTATAAAAAAAAAACTATATATAACATTACAACAAGACATTACATTATTACACATTTACTACCAAATACGCTATTACTTAATTGAAAAAGCTCATTTAGCAAGGTTGTAGTGTTCTCGTCTAAAACTAACTGACGACAGTGCCAGCAAAAACGTCCAGAGAATGCTTGCTATGCAAATTGTTTGATTCCCCAACTAGTCTACTGAGAGGCGCGTTCTTACCGAGGTTGGTGTATGTAGTATCTGGGAACCCTGAACACCATCAACTTCGAAAGCCTGTTTTTGTGTTTTTGTAAATAACATTTGTTAATAACATCGTGTAATAAAAACCAAACCCGCAAAATTATAATTTGTGTAATCACTGGTGGTAGGACCTCTTGTGAGTCCGCACGGGTAGGTACCACCGCCCCGCCTATTTCTGCGGTGAAGCAGTAATGCGTTTCGGTTTGAAGGGTGGGGCAGCCGTTGTAACTATACTTGAGACCTTAGAACTTATATCTCAAGGTGGGTGGCACATTTACGTTGTAGATGTCTATGGGCTTCAGTAACCTCTTAACACCAGGTGGGCTGTGAGTTCGTCCACACATCTAAGCGATAAAAAATAATTAAAAAAACAAAATTGTAAAATTGTCTATTATTCCTCTTGCGATCGTGCTCCTCAGATTCTGGAAGTTTTTGTTTTGTTTCTGAGCTTAGCTAGTGTAGTTGTGATGGTCTGATGAGATCCGCGGCATGTTCCTGCAGCACCGAATCTCGCAAGTATCAACTCATTTGCGGTTTGCACATCTTAGGGTCCAATTCTCAGTAGAAAATGAAGACACGCGGTTTGCGCACAAGTTTTGTCTTCGTCTTGTTTACGAAATGTTATAAGTAAATAAAACACATTGTGACCGATATTTTAATACAGATATGTTATGTTTAAATAAATGAATAAAACGGTATTGATTTTCTGTGTTTTTACATTCATGTTTCAGCATGTATCGATGACTAATACCTTTGTTGTACGTCACACTCGTCCCAGGGCGCATTATATACACACACAGGACGTATTCCTACATAATAAGAGACATGTTGTAACTCACCTACCTATCTGAAATTTAGCATTTAGCAGTTTTATGGATTCCTAATTATTTCATAAATTCATTATTACGAAAAATCTGTTTTGAAAAGTATTGATTTGGATTTTCAATAGATAACGTGCTTATCAAACTTATCGAATTACGTATCACGCAGAAATTATGTAAATTTTACAATAGGTTTAGTTATTACAGCTCATAGATACGTCAACTTTAATTCCGGCGCGTACAATTCCCGCATAGACTTTAATTAATTCGAAATAATTTTCTTATTCATCCTGGCGGCAAAATGAACCGAGTGGCATTATCGGGAGGGGCTTACTCAATATGAAATGATAATTTCAAAACAGGTGGAGGCACTGGAGAGACGCGCTGATGCGTTTGAAGATCAGCTGTCCCAGGAGATAGATAACGGTCGTCTCCTCCGCATATTAATCAAGCTTGGCATTGTCAACGAGCGTCCAGAGTAAGTTGATAAAAAACATCAGATCACGATATAACGGACACTAATAAATCAATTAGTATATACAACGTGTTACAAAATACCCCTTAAAAATATAATTAATTATCAAAGCCAAAAGTTTTGTCAACCCTAGTAAGCTGTCATGTCGTAGAACCAGATTATTTAACAGAAAGCCCTACGTACCTATTTTACCTAATAATTGTCTACTTTAATAGTTTTTCTATTTGTCATTCATAAATGTTTGCTACCTCAATACAAGGATGTCATTATACTCAAGTACTGGCTTCAAAAAAAAGTCAAGTAAAAAAAAGATGTCAATTTTAAAGCGTCTAATCAATATCCTACAACTGTTTAGAGTTTTTTTCAATATTTTTTGCTAAATAACGATGCTTTCTAACTCGGAGTATTACAGTATGATGCTATGCATAGGCCATGAAGATAGCAATTTAAATCGTTCCGCGAATTAGGTAGAAATGTAGTAGTAGTTTACTCTTTAATTTTACTGTAATAGGGTTTGCACATCATTGAAAATATGTATATATTTTTTGGGTGTATTTTATACATCATTACTACGGTTCTTAAACATTGTAAATGGACTCGTTATAAGGCCCCATTTAACCTCCTTTCGGCTTTATGGGTAGTTTTGTAACACCCTGTATATACTAGATTGACTATTGTAGAAGAAAACGAGGTTTTGAAAATTGTCTCTTAACAGATTGAATCTGGATCCTGCTTGGTCGGAGACCGGAGATCGCTACATGCTGAAGCTGTTCCGTGATTATCTGTTCCATTCAGTGACGACTGACGGCCGTCCTTGGCTGGACCAAGCGCACCTAACGCACTGCCTGAACCAGCTCGACGGAGGAACTGCTGCGAAGGTATTATCCCTATCCCTGATTCTATCGGCACGCTATGATGGCCGTTTTAACATATTGCAATAGTGATGTGAAATGTCAATTCATTCTCGAAAAAAATATAATCTATACTAATAATATTATAAAGCTGAAGAGTTTGTTTGTTTGAAAGCGCTAATCTCAGGAACTACCAGTCCGATTTGAAAAATTATTTCAGTGTTAGATAACCCATTTATTGAGGAAAGCTATAGGCTATAATAACATCACGGTAAGGCCAATACAAGTGGAGCACCAATAAAGAATGTTTCAAAATAGGAGTTTAAATAGCTCCTTAACATTCTATAATTCAAAAATATTTTCACTTTCTACGTAAATGAAGTGGGGGTAAAATTTAGCGTTATGTCAAAGTAACTATTTCACACGGACGGAGTCGCGGGCTAAAGCTAGTAATAAAATAAAATAAAAGAAATAAATGATATTAAGCCACGTTTCTTATAAAGTAAAATTAAATTCTAAACGCACACAGAATTAACTCGTAATCTATCGTGATATTTTACAAAATACAAGATTTTCGTTTTGTCAATCAAAACATTATAATCACATATTCGAGAAAGTGCTTATACCGCCGCCTATTGTACGAACGTATCTGCTTGTTGACTGTCTTTTGATGTTAATTGTGTTTTGGTGTGCAATAAAGTATGTTTTCTCTCTCTCTCTCCTCCCCCCCTCTCTCTCTCTCTCCTCCCCCCCTCTCTCTCTCTCTCCTCCCCCCCTCTCTCTCTCTCTCCTCCCCCCTCTCTCTCTCTCCTCTCTTGTACCTACTGCACGTATGAGTAACGAATGAATCGGTTATGAAGGTGGAGCTGATGTCTCGCGACGAGCAAAGCGTCCTGGTCGTGTCCTACGCTGAGCTGAAGCACTGCCTCGACCAAGCCTTCGAGGAGGTGATGCAAGCCTCCGAGCCCGATTCCTAGCTAGCACTGAACGCTGGGCCTATGTCTGTGCCCGAGCCAGAGCCCGAGCCGGAATACGGCTCCGGCTACACCAATAGCATACCCATCAGGCACGGCGACGACCTGGGCTACGTGACCAACGCGTACGGCTTCAGCTTTAGTTTCGGTTATATCAACGGGTTCAGCAGGGAGAACAACGTTCCAATAAACAATCAGTTTAATGAGCGCGACAACAACGGCGACGGCGGTAATGGCGACAACGGCGAATACTTCTTTGGCGGCCCAGGTAATGGCAACCGCTGCAGTTGCGGCCACGATTACGAATACATGGAGTAGTTCGCTAAAAAAACGTGACATTCTCGACTATATGTATTCATTCATATCCGTATATATATAATAATCAATTCAATGTTTGTTAGTCAGGTTGATGTATTACCACGTATTCGTATTCGGATTGTGTACCAGTAAATGTGCTGCGAGCACTGTTTACGTACTTAGGAAACATCGTCCCGATCAGGACTTGTACTTACGGACATTTGATTCTATGTTTGTCCAAGATAAGATTGAATTGGATTGCATCGTACTGGGCTATGTCCCTGTACGGGGTTCATTAGGAACCTTTTTCTCGAACAGAGGTTTTTTTTAAATCTTATAATAATAAACATATATTAATCACACTGAAGATTTCAGATAGTTATTATAAACAAGTTTAATCATTATATACTCCCTTTTGTGTGAACGCATTTTTATTCGTAGTATTTTTGTAGTAGTACACATGTATGTTCTACACGTAATATACAGGATGTAATAGGACTTCCGGTGTCAATACACTACACCACATCTCGTTATTCGAAAACAGAATTAGGAATATAACCCGAAGGTTATATAGATTCAGTATTTCGTGATCCCGCAATGAATGCGTACAAAATTCGGGGTCAACAACCGCACCCAGTATGCAACAAGCGATGGAACCTCGTCCAAGTCTCTTTCGCGGCGTCAGCCAATCACTTATTGTGTTATGTACGATCAGCAGTAGAATTGCATGGGATAAATAATTTATTATATATTATATAAAGATGATTTTATATAAATAATATATTAAATATAAAGACAATTATTGTCTTTAATTTCGAGATCTTGTTCTATTACATCCTGCATATCATAACAGCGATGCGTCGGAGTTAAATAATTAATCATGTAGATTTAAGTCATTGTCGAGAATGATCACGTAAGCCGTTTTATTACATTTCATTAGTATTTATATAATAATAAACGTAGTGTTTATATGTAATAGTAATGGTGGAATTATGATTCTGAGGTGTATTGGTCCGGTGTTCGATCGTTGCCTGCAACATTTTTTTTTTAATATGAACGCCTAACCTATCTACGTAAATGAACGGTAGATTCAAATTAATTAACATCAATAAAACAGATGTAATGGCTTAATTATGAATAAAACATACCGTTTCTTTTTCTTCTATTGTGGGTATGTAACGACAACTCGGATTGTTAAACGATCTCATTTTCAAAGCGAACCTATGAGGGGACCGCGTCAATCGCGCCGCTCTATTTAGTGTTTTTTTTTTCCAAGATAACTTAGCAATTAAACCATTTCGTATAATAATCATAATCTATAGTATTTCCGGAGCGCCTAATGGCTGCACGCTAAGATTTAGCCGCCCGAACAAACATTCCAAGCTATCAATGTGTAACGATCAAATGTTTTGTGGATTATTGGTATGATGACGGCGCCGTCCATCGATGAGCGTTTCGCGACTAACGACGGTAGTGTCGACCAAAACGATCATTTTGGAGCACGAACACGTTTATTTTGGATTACATCGACTGTCGTGTATTGTGCGAATTTGTGTTTTTTTTTTTTGTCCGAAAAGCGCAAACGCTCATTTTGTACTTTGGTCACGTAGATCTGAATTTGTATTGGGCCTTTTATGTGTACTTACAAGTCAGCTGCAAGACCCAAAACAGCAGGCATGTGACCGTCGACAACGGTTGTGTTTTTTAATTAAATTTTTTTTTTTCTATTTTTCATATCCATTTTTTTTTCTTATAATTTTATTGTGAAGTTAACGAACCACCAAATTAATAGGAAACGTATTACAATTGATTATGTATCGGCTGTTTCTACTTAAGAGTAGTATTATAGAAGCCTATTGGCTGCTGGAGTGGCAGGATATTCACTTAACAATTTTAATAGACTTGAAAAAAAAACTTAATTTTGCAAAATGGTACTGCATTTTCAAACCTCAAAAAATATTTTCTTTATATGCACTGCTATACATTGCATGGTTAAAACGTTTACTTTATATTTATTATTTAATAGTATATTTTTTTTCTTGATTTAGCAAATTCCGATCTATGTAAAGATGGACATTTGTAATGGAGAACGAAATATTTTCTGATAATTGTAAGTGTACTTCTTTTTAATAAATAAATAAAGCTCTGATATTGTTGTTTTATTTAAAGACCTTCCCCCATAATTTCAAATGATCTATTGTGTCATATTTAGTAGTAAATATTGTTTACAGTGATGTTCTAAATGCGGGGTCGTGGTTGTTTTAGGCTACCCGCGCACTAGGCGAAATATTTGAACAGCCAGTTATACCAGCCAATCAAGCGATTTGGACTTTATCTCGTAAAAAACGCAAAGCAAAGAAAGTACACTGGATTCATCCTCTTTTTCTAGAACGGCATTCAAAGGGCTTATTTTATAACTATTTAAAAGATGTTCATACATACCCAAAACGATTTTTTTAAATACCAAAAATTGTACAAGCATGTTATGTCATATAACTAACGTTTGGCAAAAAGAAAATGCGTTGGCTGCTACAGTAAGTGCGCGGGGACTAACAGCAGCCACATACATTCGCCAACACTCGCTCTGGCTGCCTTGCAACAGGCGCGTTGTATTGGCTGCCGCAGCCAAGAGTTCCGGGCTGCTTATGTGCGTGGGCTCCCATACAACGCCATATAGTGAGCTGCCGCAACCTGGCTGCCTAGTGCGCGGGTAGTCTTATGGTGTTGTATTTGTCATATTCTTTAAATACCCATAGAGTGTGTTACAATAGAACAGTAAATAAATATTTTCAATGTACTGGTATGCGTACCAACTTGAATTATTACTATAACCGCACTTACCTAAAATTATATATTTTTTTAAGCTGCATCTAAAGATTACTTTCCTTCCCACCGACTATTCCAGTGTACGGATATTTATTATTCTATATTTATGAGTAGAATCAACGGTCGAATCGGAACTTTGACTATGATATTTATTAATTTAATAAAGTGTTGGCCCAATGATCAAATATAACCGCAATCAGGAATAACTCAAGATCTGGATTCATTTATTACATTGCATTATTTTAAAAAAATCAATGAATGGCATTTAACAATTTAGTAAAAAATGCTATTTACAAGTGAATGTACCTACTTAATTCGCGTCTGTTTACGAACGGCTATCTTAATCAATATCAAAAATAGTTTAAAAAAACGAAAAGTTCATTTTTTTATTACTAATTGTTGTTAGAGCGAATTACCTTTATATGAGATCGCTAGTCCCGTTTTTACCGGCGAAGTAGTGCGTTCCAGTTTGAAAGGTGGGATAGCCGTTATATGTATAATACAGTAGACTTACCATAGGTTTCGGTAACCACTTAAGCACAGGTGGATCGTGAGCTCATTTTTCCCTATAAAGCAATAAAAAAGGTGTCAAAACTTTCGAAAATCCAGTTTCTGTGCTGATTTTACGGAGTTCATCATTACTGCAGTAAAATCTTGAAATTTTTATTTAACCGACCGATTTATAAAAGTTGTAACGTGCAGGTCATGCCTTTGTGGATAGACCAAAATGACACGTAATTGTACTAGCTGAAGCTGAAATTTTATATTATAAATACATATAACAATATCTACGCTTGAAAGGCTATAGTCAGCTCTAAGTGACAAAAATCCGTAATATAAAATTATTTATATATGTAGGTATATACCATTCGAATCAACAAATTGTCTGTTCCATTTGAGCTATAAGACTTGGCTTTTGTTTGTCAGGAGGAAATCCTCGGACTTTCGCCCTATTATAAAATATCTCCAACAGATTTCAAACCAAAAAAAAGTACGACAAAAAAGGCAAAGTGGAGGTTCCTACACATGCGGCTGACAATACACGCAACCGCTGTCAAGTACTATAGCATTATCGACTAATCGGTGGAGCAACCATTAAAAAATACCATCGGGACTGTGACGTCATCATTCAAGGTGGGTCTCATGTCTGTGGCCTTAAAGCAATGGTGAAAACCTGCTCAAGTGGTCGGTAAGGTACAACGTGGTCATCATCCTGCGCCAGTGATGGTTTAGTGAGCGTGTCTTATCAAGGAGTAACAAAACTATAAAGATACAGTCATGGATCATGTTGTGAAACCTCTCAGCAATACACTTTTTAAAAATATACCGTAGACTTTCTAGGAGGACTCTGCACCTGGTCACAAGACACGAACTACCCAAGCCTGGCTTGAAACCAATGTTCCCAGCTTTATAAGAGCTGAAGACTAGCCCTCATCTAGCCCAGACCTCAACCCTTTAGACTTCAAATTATGGTCAGTTTTAGAGGACATGGCCTGCTCTAAACGACACGGCGACATTGAGCCTCTTGAAAAATCTTTGGAGCAAGCAGTGTCGAAATTTCTTTTGAAAACAGTGCGTAAATCCATAGATTCGTGGCCAAACAGATGAAAGGCCTGTACAAAAGCCAAAGGTGGCCATTTCGATTAGAATATTTTTTTTATATTTTGCTGAGGCTTTAATAAATATGTTGGTATAAAGTTTAACAATATTACATTACATCATTTAAAAAAATACATTTTCATTTGGAACAGAACTTATGGCTGGACTAGGTACATATTAAATAATAGCAATTTTTAGACTACGTTATTGAATACAGATTTGTTTTGCGTAAATCTACTGATATCCCCAACAATGCCTCTTAGTTGCATTAATTTTGTACTTGACCACACATTATTTACTTATTTGTCTTGAAAACTATAACTGCATTTAAATACTATAATATCTTGGGTTTGCGTTTTTCTAGATAGACTTAGATGAAAAAGGTTTTTTTTAATGCATAGTACGCTTAATTATATTTTCTAGGTATTTTTACTCGTAATAGAAAATATGCCATCCTAATGCGATTTCATTTAATATTCCTAACGAAATACGTTTTGCGAAAATCTAAAAACATAATTATACCTTTTTTTTTCCTATGCTGGTAGCTTTGAGAGGCTGCTTAAGCTTCTCCTTGGCGTGTAGAGGAGCTCACGGGGCTCAAACCGGGAGTGTTGGTAACACTAGCCCTAGCAAGAGCAGTGCTTCGCAGAATCTACCACCAGATCGGAAACGCGATCCACTGAGAAATCCGACGAGAAACTCAGTGGGCTATCATAATTCTCCGATTTCTCTGAAAAGCATTTGCGTCAACAGGTGGGTATTAGTAGCCAAAGACAAAGCGATGTCGAATTACGAAGGGGCGACTCCGTGTTTGGGCGTGTGGGTGTCTCCGTTAAACCTACGTAAAATATTATTTACTTGTTAAGTTTCGGGGATAATGATTTATAATATACTAGAAGAGATCCTAAATAAAATGTAAATCCCAAGTATATTTATTTTGTGAAAAAAGATGGATAAATTTGTGCTGCCTTTGGGGTAAATTTCAACCACTGGACTTTATAATGTGGCACCTTTTTTCATTTCGAACTGATTTGAGGATTATGATTTTGTAAAATAATTAATATATTAGTAGATAGTTAGAGAATTTATTATTACTAATGCTGCATAAAGGGACATATCATGAGGTGGACAGGCATGTACTAGGTGAACACTCCTAAAATTGTTTTTCGTCCAAATTTCTATTCAACGAAAGTGTTAGTTCTAATGGAATATTTCTGATTAGAAATCGGAACATTTCTGATTATTCTGTTTCGATAAAAGGTTCTCGGGTGACCGATATTTTTGCATATTTGAAAAATACAATACTCTCACTACGTAACAAAAGTGAAAGAATTTTAGCTGCGGGGAATACAGTATTCCAGTACTGCTTTGCAAAAAAAGGACACAAACCGGGAGGAGTGGCGATTGCTCGTGAGGCGCATAACATCTGCCCACAACAATGAGGCTGGATGACGACCACGACCGCTCTGACAAGAGTGATACGACATACGATACGATACGCTTTGCAAGAACGACTCATAGATCTTATCACATTTCCGTCTCATGTTATTGAACGTAGCTGAGACACTGATATTGGCAGTGTCCGACAGATTAAGAAAAAAATAGCGTTGTGTTACGGTTGTTTGTGAATTATAAAATTTATTGAAATGTAGGGAACAGAGGAGGAAACGCTCGACGAAATCGGTACTAAGGCTGCCAAGTGGGAGGTAAGATATTAGTGTGATGACGCATAAACCTCGCCTAGGGGTGGCAGAAACCTATTACATTAAAACCAGTGGAACCGCCCAGTTTTTCACCATTTTGCTCTTCGTATTGATTTAGGTATTTCATAAATATGGATATACCTAAGTACCGTAGATGCATAGTTGTATTATTTTCCACAGGTGAAAGTTAACGTAATGTAAAATATTGTGGCGTGCGTCAGTGATCCAAGTATGTTGTAATTTTTACCTTTTGCCATATAACTAGTAACTGTAAACTATCAAATAACTAGCTGACCCGGCAGACTTCGTTGTGCCTCAATCGATAAATAAAAGGCCTAAACTTTTGTGTAAAATAAACTTAAAACAAACAAAAGGAATCCGTCCAACGGGGGACACATCAAAGGAAAAACAAAATTGTTATTATTATTTAATTCCGAGCATTTTCATATTTATCTACCTTTCAAACCTTCTCTGGACTTCCTTTTTTTTATTGCTTACATGTGTTGACGAGCTCACAGCCCACCTGGTGTTAAGTGGTTACTGGAGCCCATAGACATCTACAACGTAAATGCGCCACACACCTTGAGATACAAGTTCCAAGGTCTCAGTATAGTTACAACGGCTGCCCCACCCTTCAAACCGAAACGCATTTCTGCTTCACGGCAGAAATAGGCGGGGCGGTGGTACCTACCCGTGCGGACTCACAAGAGGTCCTACCACCAGTAATTACGCAAATCATAATTTTGCGGGTTTGATTTTTATTACACGATATTATTCCTTCACCGTGGAAGTCAATCGTGAACATTTGTGAAGTACGTATTTCATTAGAAAAATTGGTGCCCGCCTGCGGGATTCGAACACCGGTGCATCGCTAGATACGAATGCACCGGACGTCTTATCCTTTAGGCCACGACGACTTCAAATAATTCAAGTCAATTCAATTCAATTCAATTCAACCTCAAATAATTCAAGACCAAAATTAGCCAAATCGGTCCAGCCGTTCTCGAGTTTTAGCGAGACTAACGAACAGCAATTCATTTTTATTAATATAGATTTTCAAAGTTATCCTGCTTATAGAAAACCATTGATTTGATGGTTGTTGCCTTATAATAATTGCAAGCAGGGAATACCTATATTATGTGTCTCTAATTTCATGGAGTGAAAAAGTGGAGTGACAATTTTGTTGTCTTGTTTTTTTAAAAGTCCTTTCACATTTGTTATAAGGAATAAATCGTGTTTGTAAAGTGCGATATACATACTTACTTATATCATCTACTCAACAACTGTTTATTGACATTATTTATGCATATTTGTCTTCATAACAGGATTTAAAAATTAAATACCAGATATTTCACAGACTAATTAAATAAAAAATGAAGTCCGAAATAAACTAAAATAAAAAATAAATAGTAATATTAATCTAAGAGGTAGTTTTACCAAGAATACTTAGATTGAAATAAAGTTTTAAAACCTAAATTATAAAAAAAAAATAGAACAATTTAAACTTTAACATTGAATAGGTACAGATAAGACAATGAAAAAATATATCCTTTGGGACCTTGAAACTGAGACAGACAAGAGAATATTATACCTATATGGCAACTATTTATAAGTAAAACATCTTAGGTGCAATATTACAATTCTCGCATTGACGTCGTTCTGTTACTGTAATATTATTTCTATTCAAACTGAATCATTTATTCCTCGGTTTACAAAAAATGTCCAATTACCTATTTATTTTTAACACACTATACTTATGACTATTAGCGTTTTTTATCTTACCTATTTGCTGGTAGCGAGGCTATTACAGCTACGCGCGGACGGGTAGGTGACCTCACGGACTCAACCTGAGAGAATTTGCAAACACTAGCCCTATAAAGAGCAGTGTTTCGCCGTCGGATCTACCTCCACGCGCATACGCATACGAACCCTCCCTCTCATTCCTCCCTTCATCAGTCCACCCCTGCCCTAAGTGGCAGGGAGTTTCTGCCCGGGCAGTGGGGTTTGCCCCGAGGCCCGTTCCGTGCCCCCGTAAGGGGGTACGACGACCCTTCTTCTTCTTCTTCTTCGGATCTACCACCGGATCGTAATCACGACCTCCTGAGAAGATCGGCCGAGAAACTCAGTGGATTGTGTCTATAGATTAGTTCATTTTAATTAGTAACTCTTGGTAATAAACGACGAGTAAGTCGAAGAAGCGTGCTAAGGCTTTCTTAAGATACTTACGTACCGGTTCTAAAGATTAGTCGTGAAGGCAGACATTATACAGAAAACGGAAATAAACGGAAAAAAATTGAAAATGAAATAGGTTGACAATAAAAGAATAAAAATTTACTTATGTTACTTAAGGTTTTGTCTTTTCCTATTTATGTAAGCTTATACTCAAAATTTTGATATTTGTATTTGCGCTAATGCCTTGAAAAAAAACATTTATTTCATGTGCGTGTCTGGAATTAACTCTGCTCATTTAAGCTTACACTGTGGTTAACACTATTGATTGACCTGCTTTAAACGAGATTCGAAAAGAATCAACAACGGTATACAACGGCCCAAATATACAATATAACAATAGGTCGTGTAAACAAAAAAAAATCTACACATAGGTATCATCACAAAATAAAAACGTATATGTATGCATATAGGTTTTCCATTTCAAAACACACGTTTGCCTTTCAATTTATTACAAATTACATACATACTCTAAGTATTAAATCTATTTGATTACAATTACTACTATGTTTTGAAATTCATCAATGACCTTTCTACGTTACACTTCTGTACTTAATTAACACAATATTATTAGAATCGATATCCAAAAAAGAATTGTTTTGTTTTGGTCTTCGATCGCATAACATCAAGTGGATCATGATTCGTCTGCCTATTTAAGAAAAACATTAAGCGATATATTCATTAACACTACACATTAGCTGATTGATTTGAAGAGAGATTAAAAAAAAGTATACTAAAACTATGAAAATCTGCGGTATAGAAATCTTTATCAATAAATACATGCTTATAACAAACATACATACGGTGATGGGTTATTTGCGAATGAGCATATATCTATATTGTGAATAACTACTAATGTACTACTAAAATATCAAGGGTAAAGGTTTAAAATGTAAGGTCTATCTATTTCAATTTTACCGCCAATATCGTTTATATTTTTTAGTAAGTTGGCGGGATCCCATGATCTTAATTTCCTGGTTGAGCCTTTGCTCGCTCACCTGTCCAAGTAAAACTGGAAAGGCATCCGGGCCACCAGTAAAAGCATTCAATCATAAAAAAATGATCTTTATTTATTTAACATAGTACTTTTTTTTTAATTGGGCTATCATTATTTAATAGAACGTCTCAAACTTATCAACATGTAAAAAAAAACAATACAAAACTATAGGTTCATACTGTCATAAAATTTAGATTTCAATAAATTGAAAAAGTTTATAATTGAGCCTCTTGACGTAAGAAATGTCAGTCAAAGAATTGAATGCTAAAACCAGCTAAAACGGAACGTAATCATCCCCGTCTCAACCATCTCATCATTTATATATTAAGTGTATAATCTATGCATCTCATTTGGTTTGGAAATGTCAAACAAACTAAATATCAAAGTGTGTGTAATGTAGAAATAGCCAGTAATAATGTATTTTAAACTCGGGTGCCTTATTTATATGTAGAGAAATATTAGCAGTCGCTCTTTTATTTCATGCGTTGTTCACTTTCGCCACAGTTTGCTTGCATCCGGCGGTGAGGGCGGAAGTGCAATGAAGTCGGTCTGCTTCAACGGGGCCAAAGATAGGCTCATACACGAGGCAGACCAGCTTATCTCCTACATAGAAAGAGGCTCTACCGTTTTAAAATTCTTCCCTCGTAAGAGACCCGAAAGGCGTGCACTTTGCGTGAGAAGAGAGACCCATCAAGTTCTTTGGTCTCGAATCAATGCCCCTCAGAGACAGGGCTACGAAGGGGCTCTCGATATCCGTGATGTCAAAGAAGTTCGCACTGGAAAATCATCCAAAGACTTTGAGCGTTGGCCTGAAGAAACCAAACGTCTTGAAAGTTCAAAATGCTTTACCATTTATTATGGAACTGAATTTAAACTTCGCTGTGCATCATTTGTTGGTATGTTGAAGTAGTTTATAAACATTTCTAAATGTGTGAGTGCGCGGACTGAGTTCTGTTAATTTTATGTTTCCTCTATAAATGGATCTGAGTCACTATTTACAATCTTTCAGCTCAAACAGATAAAGAGTGTGAAGCTTGGGTGAAAGGTGTACTGTATCTAATAGCAGAAGCTGTCAGTGCATCATATCCTCTACAGATTGAAAGATGGCTCCGGAAAGAATTCTATTCTATTGAAAACTCCCATGAAAAGTGAGTTATTTTTAAAAATGTGAATGTAAAAATTGCCAGTAATTGTTATTTTACCATTCCATATGTGATTTCAATGATTAATTATGTTTCTTTCTTGCCTATTTTGGTACATTAGCAGCAATTGTTATTATTTTCCAGTAAACTAGAGTATATATAGATCTCAGTAAGTAGTAATTGATGAAAGTAAACTTAATTAGCTTTTTTACATAAATGGAACATATTGTAATGTAATTTATTGTAAGGCAGGCTTTGTCAACACATTTTTAGTAATAGGTATGTAAAAGTAACAAACTATTACCAAATGATCATAAAGTAAAATAAATTGTAATAGAAAACAATGCAAAGCTTGCAATGTAATATTAAGTTAAACTCAAGTTATATTGCTTTATTAGTCTTTCAATTGTCTGTTACATATTTTCATTATTTAGTGTGAGTAAATATGAAAAACCTATTGTTATATTAATTTTCTTATTTCAATTTAATTAGCTTGAAAATGCATATATATTGTAAATGTAATATACAAAAATCATTTTAGAATAACATTAAAAGAGGTCAAAGCTTTTCTACCAAAAATTAATTGTAAAATTTCAACAAGTAAGCTTCGAGATGTATTCCAAGATGTTGACACTGAAAAAAGAGGGGAGATTGGCTTTGATGATTTTGCTGTTCTTTATCAGAAGCTAATTTTTGATGAGAATGTAAGTATTCATCTAATTTACTAAAAAGTAGGTTATCATAAACAACAAATCTAGTATTTCTTTAAATGTTACTAATTAAACTTATTCAAACATCAAACTTGTTATTTATTAAGATAAATGAGTAGATGAGCTCTTGGCTCACAAGGTATGTAATCATCAAAGCTTATAGGTATAACGAGAAGCCATTAGTTTCTTAATCTGAAATATGGATCAGTCCATCAATAGTTTGAAACCTTTGATTGTTCTAGGGTAGAAGACATGATGTCTTGATGTTTTTGGTTGCAAATTTTTTAAAACTGTACATTTTTTAAAACTGTAAATTATTTAATACATTTTTCTGGTGGGCAATATTATATAGTATTAGATATTATGTTGCTTCCTCAAAAAACTGTCAACTATTCTATTAGAGGGTAAGAGCTGTTTAGGAAGATTATAATATGGATGTAGTGATAGTAACTCAAATTAATCCATGTCTCACATAAATTATCTTAATGATGGCTTCATCAGAAGTCGTGAAAAAATCTGTGACCTTTTATTATACTCTCATAAACAAACAATATATTATGAATGCATTAAGAACCATATTGGCTTAGAAATCAGGCAATGCCACATTCACTGAATTAATAAGAAAGTAATTTTTTATGCATTTAACTCCTTGTCCACATTATAATATTTTAATATAAACTTATAGACAGTGATGTATGTAAAATATATTTTTTTCAGAATGTTCAGGACATATTTGATAAATACTCAGTCTATTGTTCTAATGGTACTACTATTACTCTTAGAGAGTTTCAAAATTTCCTTAGAGATGAACAGCATGATAACCTTGGTGATGATGAAGTACAAGCCTCACAGTTCATCCGTGATTACTTAAGAGATCCACAAAGAGACATCTATGAACCTTATTTCACTTTAAGCGAGGTAAATTAACTCAGCAGTGTGAAGTAGTACTTCTTGCATGGTGAAAATACTTTTTCTACAAAGTTTTGCTTCCATTTTGTTTTCTGTGACCTGCTACTGCCATTTTACTTTATACATAAGACGGTTATTAAGATTGTAGGTGATTCTGGTCTTACCTATAATTTCGAGCCTCTGAGTCTTTATGGAAGGCCTCAGTTCTCCCTGTTGCTGCCCACCATAAATGCAAACCTCTTTCCTACTACTTATAGTATGATACTTATAGTAGGAAAGAGGTTGTTGTACTGGGCATGCTATGGCTTTAAGAAACTGCAGCATGCCCAGTACACTCAATGGGCTTCCCCACTTTTTTTTTGCCATGGATACTACTGATGTCCAGGAGCAACCAGGTGGTATGTACGCTCAGCGTTTTCATGATGATAACACATTTAAATTATGAGCGCCTGCTTTGCAAGCTGTTCTATTCTCGTTATCTAAAGCTGTATTCTTATACCAAATATAATGTATAAATTATTTCTAAATAATCAATTACAATATTTCTCATTCCACTAATAGAGATATTCAAACTTTTTTTAAATTTTTCTTTAAATTACCTAATTGCAGTTTGTCGAGATGCTGTACTCCAAGCAGAATTCCATCTATGACAGTCAGTATGATAAGGTTACACAAGATATGACCAGGCCTTTGTCACACTATTGGATATCTTCTTCTCATAACACGTAAGCATAAATGTTATTATATTGATGAAACTTTTCGTGGATTGCATATCATGCATTAAGTGGTTCTACATATTGTGTTATTGTAGGTATCTGACAGGTGACCAGTTTTCAAGTGAATCATCACTGGAGGCCTACGTGCGGTGCTTGAGGTCAGGCTGTCGTTGTATTGAGCTAGATTGTTGGGATGGTCCTGACGGCACACCTTTTATTTATCACGGGCACACACTGACAACGAAAATAAGGTTTATGGATGTACTGCGAACAATAAAAGAACATGCATTCATCACATCTGAATATCCATTAATTTTGTCTATCGAAGACAACTGCTCACTCCCACAGCAAAGACGAATGGCGAGCGCATTTCAAGACGTATTCGGTGACCTTCTTCTTGTTCATCCAATGGATAAGAATGAAACATCACTTCCCTCTCCTCATGACTTACGCAGAAAAATAATCCTGAAACATAAAAAATTACCTGAAGGTGCTGAAGAAAGTTCTTTCGCAGTACGTCAAGAAGAAGGAAAAGATTTAGACCTACGAAATTCGATCAAAAATGGTATATTGCATTTGGAAGATCCTGTCGACAAAGAATGGAAGCCTCACGCCTTCGTGCTCACCGAGAACAAACTTTACTATACAGAGAGCTACAACAGTCAAGAAGAAACCGACACTGAAAGTGACGGAGACTCAGATGCGGAAAACGCTATTGTACCACAAGATGAATTACATTTCGCAGAATGTTGGTTCCACGGGAAGCTGGCAGGGAATCGACAAGAAGCCGAAGATTTGCTGAGAGCCCACGCCCATCTTGGCGATGGAACCTTTCTGGTGAGGGAGAGCGTTACTTTTGTCGGTGACTACTGTCTATCATTCTGGCGGCAAGGGAAAGTAAATCACTGCCGCATCAAGCTCAAACAGGAACGGGGGGTCACCAAGTTCTATCTGATAGATAGTATGTGTTTCGACAGCCTGTACAACCTCATCACCCATTATAGGTCACATCCTCTGAGGAGTCAAGTAAGACAATAAATAGTTTAGCATTTATTAACATGATCGCATGAAATATGCATGAGTTTTCTGCAAGGTAGCAGGGTTGCATGCATGCATTTTCTTTGAATGTTAATGGGGACTTGCATCAGTTGACCTTTTGTTATTTTCCTGCATATACATTAATATTAATGCGAAATTGATTTAACGTAATATAACACGGGAAAATTTCACAAGGAAAACCACAGAATTATTGTAATCAATGAAAGAAAATATGTAAATAATATCACACTTGTTATTGATTATTAAAAAAAAAAATTATTATAAGAACACATTTAATTTTGGTTTAATTTAATTTTGTTTCAGTTTTTATTTATTTATTTTATAAAAATAATATGTAAGCAAACCCTGTTTTACTAACATGTAAATTATATACAGTCAAACCTGGATAAGCGAGAGTTCAAGGGAGCACTATCTCATTCTCGCTTATAGAGGTTTCTCACTAACCCGAGTTTCTCACTAATGCACCCTCTGAATTTCATTTCGCGATTTTCCGGATTCAAACGCATTCACTATTTTAAGTTTATCACTTAATGACAGTACTTTAATTTTCCGTTTTGACATGATGCAGAACAGAACTTTCCTTCGCAATTAATTAACGATAAACTGTGTAAGTCCGACAAACAGGACGGTACACAGGCACACGTGTCCATTCGAAAAGAATGCGATAAAATAACAACGTTATTAGGTTCCATTAAATAGAATAGTTTCAATATTGACGAGAAAACAATACAAAAACAATGGTAGGAAGTTCCACGAAAGTTAAGAATTAGTTATAAAATAGCAGATGTTAAATTTGTAATTTGTTTTGTCATTTGTTCCTCCTAAATAATATAAATAAATAAAGTTCGACTGTCGCTTATAGAGGTATAGATACGTAGCAGTCTCACTTACGGAGGTCCATGAGAGAAAAACGACTCTCTTACAGAGGTTTCTGTTTCTCGCTAATAGAGGTTTTGGGAGCTTAAAATGACGGGCCCTGGCTATTACTCTCACTTATAGAGTTTTCTCACTTATCCAGTTCTCACTTACCCAGGTTTGACTGTATATGTAATATTTTACACAATATTTATAATAATATTATATATCTGGGTGATGGCTACTGAAATCGTAACTAAATACTTAGTAATAAATAAATTATTATCGCAAGGAGTTCCTGATAACGTTAAAGGAGCCAGTGCCTCAGCCTAACAAGCATGAAGGCAAGGAATGGTTCCACGCGCACTGCACGCGTACTCAAGCCGAAGAATTACTGCGGAAGACCAACACCGACGGCGCTTTCCTAGTACGCCCCAGCGAAAAGGAACAAGGGAGCTTCGCAATTAGTTTCAGGTATCCTAATTTCAAGTCTACAATTGAGCCTATCATTTTGATATTTTTAATGATCATTAGCTGTCAATTGAAATGCTTATAACATGATTAGTTCGTAATAGAGCTTTGCTTGTGTTTAGTTTGTACATTGTTTTTGAAAGAGCAGACAATCTATACTAATATATAAATACAGTGGTTTTTACGGATGTTCGATTATAACCACTGAACCGTGCATGCAATTGACTTGAAACTTGGTATCCATGTAGAAAATACGAGTACTTAATGGATAGGCTAATATTTATATGAGTGTTGGACTCCCTACACCAGTTGCGGGGGCGTTAATGATGAGAATCTTTGTGGGGGTGAGAAAAAAATAATGTTAATTTTAAATGGCCAGCGAAGCGGACGGGTACAGCTAAGTAGTCTTGGATATTATATATACGATAATTCATGTGCAGTAACTTTCGAATGTGTTCTTTTTTTCTTCAGGACTGAGAAGGAGATAAAGCATTGCAGGGTTAAACAAGAGGGTCGCCTGTACACAATCGGTACAGTCAAGTTCGAGAGCCTCATTGAATTAGTCTCGTACTACGAGAACCATCCGCTGTATAAAAAAGTAAAACTCTGGTATCCGATCAGCGAAGAAACCGTCAGAAGACTTGTCTCTGTAAGTGACGAGCTAACTACGTACAATAACTATATATTGCATAGATGGGTGGACGAGCTTACAGCCCACGTGGTGATAAGTGGCTAATGCCATCTTGAGACATGAGTTCAGTTTCTGTTCGGTCTCAGTTTGTACAGTGCAACGGCTGCCTCAGTTTTGAAACCGAAACGCATTACTGCATCACGGTAGAAATAGGCAGGGCGGTGGTGGTACCCACCCGTGCGGACTCACGAGACTTCCTACCACTATTAATTGGGCGAATTATTATTTTTCTGGTTTGATTTTTACTATATTCATTCACCGTGAAAGTTCACCGTGAACAATGTTAAATTATACCATGTGCGTGAAATGAAACGATTTTTGTAGCTTGAGGCCTGTATTTATTTATATTCCAATCAAAATCAATAGCTTACGTTATTTGCGAAGATGTCATATTATGTATGTTAATTTTAAGGAACCAGACGATAATACTGTCTATGGGACACCGGGATACATGGATCCCACGTCATTCACGTCCAAGGTACGTATTGCATATATTAAAACATATCGTATTCATACGTAAGATCATAAATCCATAATAATAATATTATAAATGCGAAAGAGAGTTTGTTTGTTGTACACTTTGTCACTACTCAATCTATCATCGTGAATGCAAAAGTATGCAAAGTTTCATTACATTCCATGTACAGAAAAAGACAGAGGACCTTTCATCCAGTAAAAAATATATTATACTAGTAATAGTGCTATACTAGTAGTAAGGATAGATCTTACTACATTAATGTGAATGAAACCGCTTGTAAATACTAGTATTATACACGACTTCAAAATGTTTGCATCGTCATCCAACACGGATTCACTTTCGTTTTTTTTTAAATTAAAATACCTTTAACTGTGTAATCCTGTTGCTATGGAAATGAAAAAAAAATGTGTAACAAATAAAATGCACATTTGTGTCTATTATAAAAATACGTACGTACAGGGTGTATTGGAAAGACGAAGACGAGAACAAGATTAATTATTCCGGCACTAGACCACCAAAAAGTATTTATTGCCTTAGTGTTGGACCAAGGTATAACTAGCGTAATGACAGCTACGACTATCATAATGGATTTTTCGTTGCAAGTTTCGAAGCGTTTCAAAATCCCTTCGTTTCTGTGTTTGTTAGGCAACGAAAAGTCATTTTTTTTTGAGCCCTGGACCGAACCTCAGATTACGAAGCAGACAGACTTTGAAAATATAATTCTATATTTTATAAATATAATTAGAATTTATTGCCAGGCATACATAATCTTTCAAATGGACGGTTTTATAAAATGGCATTTCATAGCTAAAAACTTATTATAATAAAACTCGACCTAAATGGAAAATTGAAAAAAAAAAAAAAACTTTATTTTGGGCATCAAGGTCACGATTTAACGCCAAAAAAATAATAACATTATTGTGTGTAAATTATTCAAGTTAATCCGTCTTCTATAGTTAGATACATGTCAAGCTAACAAAAACGTCATTAAATGCTTTTTTCGTTGTACGTAATTTAACATAAAATATGCTGAAATCGGTATCGATGTTTTTGAGACAACACGGAAGTATGCCCAATAGTTGTCTTCGTTTCAACGTCAAGGGCTTGTGCTTGGTTTGGTTTTGAGATTGATCCTCTAATTTGATACACTATAAAATAATTTTAAAATAAAGAAAAGGCTATTTTTCATTTCATATGTAGCTTAGTAATTAGTACTAATAATTACTAGTAGTATTAGTATTAGAAAAAAAACTCGCTATATAAAGCTATGGGAGGAGAGATTTATGTCCTGCACTAAACGCCTGGCAGGCGATACGGATAGCTAAACAAGGATGGTACTAATAAAAACCTGTAATTAAAAATAATATATATTATATTAATCAATTAACTAACACCAAAATTATTTGCAGAACTGTAAATGAAAAATATATATCGGATTATATATACATATATAGGTGAGACTGTAAAAAACGCATTAGGCACAGATAACACTTTCTTCGTGACAAATAGAATATTATAGTAGTTCTTTTTTTAAATTCAAAATCCAACATTTTATCGATGTTTATTTTGTATTTTATATGCTTTATTAGCGTAAGCGTCTTAAGAATTAGTATACTTTTCGTTAAATGATTATTGCTATGTAATTGTTATTAGGTTAGTACTTATACGTAAAATTAAAAATTATCTAGCATGAAGTAGTTATTCTGTTATTTTAACGGCATACTATAATAACTTCTTTTACATAAAAACTTCTCCCTAACCTGTGCAGCGATATGTAATGTGGTATATATAGCTTTTCCTAAGAAGCTGGGTAGATAGTTAATCGATTATAATATGTCAATCGTTAATTTTTTTTTGTAGTGCATTTATTCTCTATTCTTGATTTTAAAACATAACTCGCTCGCTTTGTAATAAATAGTTGTGGAAAATGTAACGATCAACATGATTGTTTTGGTAATTTTAACATTTATTCGATCGTGTTTAATTTTTGTATTAAAAATATTTAAAAATTGAGCTCTGGCCTCACTTGGTTTTAAGTGGCTATCAAAACTCATAGAAATGACAACGTCAAAGTCGCTGCTCACCATAAGACACTGAAGAGATCTCCATTTTATTGTATAATGACCCATATGTAGATGCGATCCTTTCGACCGGAAAGCAGGTCAGGTTCGGAACCGGAATTGACAGGTGATATATATCTGTGCGGCTTTAAAATACTCCCTACCCCACGTAAAAGTATGTACTTCCAGTAGTGGGCATTTCAGGGTATCGTACTACGATCAAAGCAAAATTAACGGAACTCTACAACTCGTGTTAAAATTCCATTTTAAAGTTATAAATTTAATGTTTCTGCAAATTGATAGGTTAAATGTAAGACAGCACTCTTCGATGTAAAAATAAATATGAAACATTCATTTACATTGATAGCTCTTGCTGTCTACCGTCCCGACGAACGATACGCGAATACATAGAAGACGAACATACAAACATTAATTTATAATTTTCTAGCATTTTACCTGTAGATTTAAACTGGGTTTTAGGAGACCGCTTTGGAAAACGAAAATTATGTACCTACAAAGTTGTAAATTTTATGGAGCCCGGTATAAGTGCCGCGCTCTCGCCGCGCCCGGACGTTCGTTGATCCGAGCATCAGCTGTTTTTGATTTTGTGTTTCATTGCTGGTTTTTTTCAAAGAAAAGTGATGTATTTTTTTTATGAAACAATCGTTTCATTTAGCTGTACTAACATGATGGAGCGTAAACAATGCTAATAAAACGTTTTAAAAATATGATTTCTTTAATCAGGATCGATTTTTTTTTCCGTCCCGTCATCAAAGGTGTCATTAGTTAGTACTATCGCCTGTTTTCGTTTTCGGAAGCGATCTCCTAACACCCAGTATAATATTATGTATTATGATATGACGAAATACATTTTGCAACAAATTCAGATTTGTTTGCGTTACAGAATAATATGAAAACGATTTCAGGTGACCGTTAAAGCGCTTTACGATTATCGGGCTCGTCAAGATGACGAGTTGTCCTTCTGCAAGCACGCCATCATTACAAACGTCGACAAGCCGGACGAGGGCTGGTGGCGGGGCGACTACGGCGGCAAACGTCATCACTGGTTCCCGGCCAACTACGTGCTTGAGATTGAGGTTCCACACACACCCGACGTGACCGTTAGTATTCTTTTTGTATACAATACGCAGAGGATGTTACGGAACACAGGTACGAGAGCGGCCTGTTCGAACTTCTATCTATCCTCGACTAGTATCCTAGGCAGAAGCGAATTGATTATGATAATTTCATATAATATGACGTCAGTAATTTTTCAATGTATTTTGTATATATATTAGTTTTTTCATATTGTTCGTTTAAAAAAAAATGAAATGTGCTTATATACTTTTAATTTGTGGTCGTAAGTTGTTTTTGCCAATAATTTAAAAAGTCTCCTAAAATAGAAGTTCGAGCTTGGAATAGCTCACTTAAAATGTATGAGCTGTGAATGTTTTAATAATAAGCGAAATTTCACACGCACTCAACAATTGAATGTGGCAAAGACAAGGGCATATTTATATATGCTCGTTCGTATATTGTAGTTGTTATAATATTGGTGATGAAGTAGTCGTACAGAGTGTAAGCTGGATGTTTTCGAAATTGAAAATAGTTTACTGTCTCCTTGACGTTAGTGGAAAACGTTGGTCTTTTGTTTATATGAGCTAAGCCTGTGTCGATAACGATTAATCGAATCACTCGATTACAATTCTCCCGTAACGATATAATGACGATAGAGCTATCTAAAATACACCATTATGCTAAATCGTTTTACAGCCAAAAAAATGAAAAGCCTACATAGTTAGAATATTTTGGTTCCAATAGAATCACAAATCTCCTTTTGTCTCTTTCTGGGGATAACTACCCACAAATATGTACATGCCTCGAATCAATTAGGCGATATCGCGGCACCAATTAGTCACACAATCCACCCGCGAAACGATAGATTCCTATATTTGATTCGACATGAATACTGACCGTTTTTTTCAGTCTAGTAAAAAACATTATTTAATACCAGTGACCCGCCCTTGTTTCGCTTCGGAGACAAGGGCGGCAATTATAGGTAATTTATTATTTATTTTATTGAATTTTCTTTTATATAAATCTGAATCTGAGAAAATTATTTAATATAGAATATTGTATAGCAAATTGTTTGTAGTACCACCATGAGGCTCTCCCCCTTGACTCCTCAAAATACGTTGTTAGCACTGGCATTCCCCTATCAACTTTTTTAAACACATTCACTTCTGGCTGCTTCTGGCAATTCATAGAGCTACAAATGTACTTCACGCCCTTTCAATTGATACACTATTTCAATTAAAACCTGCCAACGTATTTTGCATCAGATACATGTTAGTAAAAGTTCATTATTTTGTAAATTCATCATATACCTTGAAACTTAATATAAAATTTTCTTATATAACTTTTGTTGCTCCAAATGACGTCCTTTGAAATCAATTATTGTATTCCTGGATATGAGTCAAAAAATATTTAGAGTTGACTAATGAATGTGAATGGAAACCAATGAATATAATGGCTCTGGTGCCAATCAAGTACAAGTCAGTACCAATGGCGTCAGTTTGACTTGAACGCTCGCACAATACAATCCAGGACCTTCATTTTTAAACTTAAATGCCTTGCAATATTGGCAGACAACATTCATTGGTCCAATGACAATGATTTGCTGTGAACTGTGAAATTCAGTTTTTTTTACACCCTCTTTAACGATTTTTTCAGCACGCATTCGGTCAATGTTATTTGAAACGCCACAAAGTTACGTTAGACAGTTTAAATGGTGAACATTTAATATGGCGGTTAAGTAGTTTTAAAATTTTCTAATTTTCCGCGCAATTTTCTGATTTTTTTTCACATGAACCTTCTCCTGACAATAACAAACACAACAAAAAAATAATTAGCACGATCGGTCCGTCGGTAGACTCACGCGTGTTTCCGTGACCATGGGCAATAGCGATATATTTTTACATATATAAATTGTATCAGGAAACTCTAGTACTATGGGCAGTTTTCCGTTTCGAGAACAACTTCCTTACACTCGGCCCAAGTATTACATGCTTAGCGATTTTTATGTGTTTAATTTTTTATACGCTTAAATATTTAGCAAAAGTTTCTTCACTTTAGTCATTTAAATAGTTAGTGTTTTAACATAGTGTTATCGGTATATAACAATTTATGTGTTTTGTAATAACATTGAATTAATTTAATACGCTACGTACATATATGATTATGTATAGATTATTGTGTGATTTGTTGTAATGTACTTTTGTAACTCACGTGAAATCTAATGTAGCATTGTGATTGACGTAAATCTATACTAATATTATAAGGAGGTAAGATTTGTTTGTTTGTTTGTATTGAATAGGCTCCGAAACTACTGAACCGATTTAAAAAAATCTTTCAGTGTTGGAAAGCTGCGGTATCTCCGGGTGACATAGGCTTATATTTATTATATTTTCAAAAAAATTAGAGGTCCTTACTGAAACTCCAATAATGAAACCCAATGTGTAAAAACATTACCTAAAATTCTTTACATTGCGTGCGCTACTTCCCAAGCGAAGCTGGGGCAAGCCGCTAGTGCTATTATAAAAGGTTAAATCATAAAAACCGTCAAAGCAATAATAAAGAGCTTAGATGTACTTAGTGGTCCCCCAGTAGTCGAAATTCGACTATGATTAATTGAACATTATTATGGTTCTATTGTCAAAGATTATTATACTTCTATAGTCACAGATTTCGCTATAGATAAATAATATTTAAGACATAAAATATTAATCTATTCTCAATTTGAGAACAGACTTTAAACAATAAAGAAAAGTTTGACAATAAACGTAGAATATACAGGGTGTTCCAGAAAGAATGGATAATCCTGAAACACCTCATAGTAGAGCTATTAGGGACACAAAATTTAAAAAAAAAGGTCATATTTTCCATACTGCTGTGCGTTTCTGGAATATACAACAGCTCCAAATAAATGAAATCCATAGGCTTTTGGTGTTATAATATTCTACATGGACTATACTAAGGAATATGCAGGAAATCATATTAGTAGCTAGTGTAATTTTTTATAAAAGTTAATCTAAACTTAAATTTTAATCATGAAATTTTGGTTTTTTTCTTTATTTTTAATTTGGGTACTACTTAAGAAATGTTTATTTATTTATCTTTTAGGCCCCAGCTCTACTATGAGGTGTTTCAGGATTATCCATTCTTTCTGGAACACCCTGCACGTATATGTGTTGTGTCAAATACATGGTAGTTTGTGTAATATTTTTTTTTAATGATTTAATGTATTTCTATGCATAATTTAAAAAATATATATTAACATTCAGCACTCCTTCTTTATATTTTCTGTAAGAGTGAGAAATTTCATACTCCTCCTTCCGCGCAATTTTCGTAAAAACGGGTACAAAGTTTTTGTTTCACGTATTAATATATTTATTTATGTATATGTCTTTATTTAAGTACGAGTATTTGTATTTATAAATATTATGTATGTTATATATAATATAAATATGTTTAAGTACTATCACACTACACCTACCAATGTTAATCTCTGCACTCCCATAAGGTAGACTGTTAGAGAATTCCTATGGCATTAAGTCCGCCTTTATACTGTCAAGTATAGAAAGTTATCTATACATATAAATAAAATTGGAGTGTCTGTTTGTAATATTGAAATAACCGCTTTTTACTACATTCATATGAATATATATACGGTACATACATCAAAATAACATTTCTTACAATTTTTGTCTGTTTGTTTGTTCCGGCTAATCTCTGGAACGGCTGGCCCGATTTTGATGAGACTTTCACTGATAGGTAGCTGATGATATAAGGAGTAACTTAGGCTACTTTTTTAGACTAGCTTCGCTCCGCGACGTCACCCGCGGTATGACATTAACCGCGGGTGACCAATAATCAATTTTAATGTTTCCGAAGCGAAGTGAGGGCTGGTCGCTAGTAAATAAATAAATAATTGTCGTAAATACAAAATGCAAATGTGCGCATTGTTGCAGAGCGGTCTAGAAAACGAATCAGCCGCCCTGGGATCGTTGCAGAAAGGCGTGCTGGACGTGCTCGGCGCTATCGTTGAATTGGTGGTGGGCGACGGGGGAGGCGCGGCGCGGTGGCTGGTGCGTGTCCAGAGCCCCGCCATGTACTCGCCGTTCGACATGGCAGCCGCCACCCGCGAGTCCGCGCTCGAATGGCTCTCGGCCATCGAAGAGGCCGCGCACAGTGCTAGCGCTCGCTCGCTCCACCACAGGAAAATGGAACGAACATGGCGCATCGCCAAAGAGATATCGGACCTCATCATCTACTGCCGCTCAGTCACCTTCAACATCGAACGTCTACGCATCAAGGGCTTTGTTTACAACGAGATGTCCTCGTTTCCCGAGACCAAAGCCGAACGCCTTATGTCTCAGCAAGAGAACACGTTCTTCGTCAAGTACCACACGACGCAACTTAGCCGTATCTACCCTAAAGGCCAGAGAATCGATTCGTCGAACTACAATCCGGTGCCGTTCTGGAACTGCGGCTCTCAAATGGTCGCTTTGAATTACCAAACGCCCGACAAACCGATGCAGGTCAACATGGGCAAGTTTAAACAGAACGGCGGCTGTGGCTTTATCTTGAAGCCACAGTTTATGTTCGAGGAAGGATACAATCCGTGCGATAAAAAATCGATCGAGGGCAAAGTGAAGCCGGTAACTGTGATGTTGCGTGTTATCGGGGCGAGGCATCTGTGCAAGACGGGTCGCGGCACGGCCAGTCCCTTTGTAGAAGTCGAGATCATCGGGGCGGACTACGACAGCGGCGTCAAACTCGTCACTAAAACAGTGTGTGAGTACATCGTAGTCTCTTCATGTTATTACACAAAATCATTTGTCACATATCAGAGAATTTAAAGTGACTAAAGTCCGCGAAGCAGTTATTATTGTCAGTTTCAAGGGTTAAGTAGTCTTTATTTCGACGCAATAGAGATCAGTTTCGTATCTCAAACGATGTAATTCGGTAATCAGTTACCTATCACCGATGAGCACATCTGGCAGTCTACGTCAAAAGCTTTATTTTATGTAAATTATGTTATGATTTCTTTTTCTCAAAAAAACCATTTTTTTTTTCAATTTATTAACCCTTCGAACGACAACAATAAACCTCGATATCTAAAAAAACAACGAAGCTATTGATAGATTACCGCTTCAAACCGCAAAGTGCGTACATGAAATTTAAAAAAGTAACTAAATAGTGGAGAGTTTTAATTTTGATTTTCACGTTAGATTTAGCTATTTCTTCTTATACTCAGTTTGATAACTTGATCTTAGAGCGCATTTGTGTATTTAGAACTTTTAAAGAATTATTACTTTAGAGAAATTTTAAAAGTTAAAATCCTTCATGACAAGTTCCAAATATCAATGAACCCGCAAAACCATCTGTCGCTACAGAACTTAGTAACTATGACAATTGTCCTGTCGTCGTGGCCTGAAGGATAAGACGTCCGGGGCATTCGTATGTAGCGATGCACCGGTGTTCGAATCGCGCAGGCGCAGTACCAATTTTTCTAATGAAATACGTACTTGTCGAATGTTCACGTTTGACTTCCACGGTGAAGGAATAACATCGTGTAATTAAAATCAAACCCGCAAAATTATAATTTGCGTAGTCACTGGTGGTAGAACCTCTTGTGAGTCCGCACGGGTAGATACAATCACCCCGCCTATTTCTGCCGTGAAGCAGTAATGCGTTTCGGTTTGAAGGGTGGGGTAGCCGTTGTAACTATACTGAGACCTTAGAACTTATATCTCAAGGTGGGTGGCGCATTTACATTTTAGATGTCTATGGGCTCCAGTAACGACTTAACACCAGGTGGGCTGTGAGCTCGACTACCCATCTAAGCAATAAAAAAAATAATTAACTAGTCTTACAAGAACATGATAGGTACTAAACAAGATATTAAATTTAATTTTCAGCTGATAACGGACTGAACCCTTTGTGGAACGACATCTGCGAGTTCGAAGTTGCGAACCCAGAACTGGCCTTGATCCGTTTCGTGGTACAAGACGAAGATATATTTGGCGAGCCGAACTTCATAGGTCAAGCGACTTTCCCGCTGTTGTGCCTGCGTAAAGGATACCGAAGCGTGCCTCTCACTAACGCATTCTCCGAAGAACTGGAACTATCCACACTGATGGTTCACTTGTCAATTATAACAGACGGTTGAGATTTAGTCAACTTTAGAGAACTTTACCTTCCGTTCCAAAGAATAGGGTCGGGAGTTGGGGCGTAATAGAACCCGTCGTCGCACGCAAAAGGAACGAATAAGAACATTTTTTGAGAAATGTCTTTGTGCGATTAAAATGAAAAGAAATAATTTTAATTATCTTCGTTTTCCAACGAGCCGACGTGATTAGTTTTCCATTTAGCTTAATTCTAACACATTTGAAATCTCAAATCATTCTTACGATTCAAAAACAGAATCGATTTTAATAATCGTTAAACTGTATTTTATGTATCGAAAAATCTATTTAAAATCATTCAAGTTGGACACAATAATGAAACATGCAGCCGTTGTTGTCAAAACAATTAATTACCCGATTATTTGCTAAGGCTCAATTCCACTAAATAAATAATATATTGTACTGAAGATAATTTAAAGTTACTTGAAGGAATACTCATTGATTTTTGAGGAATAACACCATACTATCCAACGCAAATAAAGTAAAATGGCGTGATTTCAACACAACAGCTGATTGATTTTCGACTGTAATGACAAAACCAGTGTTCTTAAATGGGATTTGGGGTTATTGCGTTTAACATTTAAAATAACTTTAGTGGAATCTGGCATAAGTGATAAATAACTCATTTTTACACGATCGTAACACTTTTATTTGTAGTGTTAATCGAAACTGTCGAACCAAAACAACAATAGTGCGAGAAATTTTTGATGTGAAACTTCTTTAGAATCGTTGTGATTTCAAACTCGATGAAACGAAATGAAACGAAACGAAAAAATAAGTCCATAGAGACACAAGCGATTGGCTTGCCGAAGCGGCTCCGAGCGGCGCTGAAAAATCACGAAGGGCTCCACACGGTCTCGCGTCCCCGACTAGTTGAGTGTGTTTTTGACGTCAGTGCACGCTGTCGTGGCTCTCGGAGCGCCCTGAGATACTTTTATTTCTATTTAGTTTGTTATCAAGAGATGTCGCTGCACGTAAATTCAACAATTCCTGAATCGCGGTGACGAGATGTTACATAGTTGATAGACGTTCATGTATTTTTCTCGTTTAATCATACTTACCTGGCAACCCTGGCGTTGGGATACTGTGATCATGCAGGCGGTTCCCCCAGGGCGAGGCTTCTCCATTGCGATTAATTTTATTTAACATAAGTTCCAATTCTACCGTGTGTGACTTGCACACACACATTTTTTATTTATTTTATATTTATGAGCATGTCCGGGAAACTTTAGTATACCCATATGTTGATGAAACTTAAGAAAATATTCGTAAGTTTTAATCATACAATTTAATAGTTTCTCATCTTTCTTGGGAAATTGATTTTTAATATTCCAACTCTCCATTTGTTTTCTATTTGAATCCATGTATGTATAGCATTTTTCGAAATTTATACTAATCCGTAAAATGTAGCGAAATTATGGTAATTACTTTTTATTGCTATTAAAATAATTATGTCGGAGCGACGGCGGGTATATCGTTCCCAACGCAATCCATGAGCATAGATACTTTTGCTCATTGAAAGGACCACAATTTTAACGTCCGGCCTAATGGAATACTTGTAAGGTATTTTTTTTTCTGAAGTTATTATAATTTATCACAAAACATGGACATTCCTATTTAAGTAAAAGTATATTTTGGTGTTAGAGTAGAATTGTAGACGTATTAATGTCTGAAAATGTGAGATTAATCAAAAGGTATTGAAGTAGTCGTGGCCTAAAGGATAAGACGCCCGGTGCATCCGTATCGTGCCAAGTGATAGTGCCGGTGTTCGAATCCCGCAGACGGGTACCAATTTTTCAAATGAAATACGTACTTAACAAATGTTCACGATTGACTTCCACGTTGAAGGAATAACATTGTGAAAAATGAAACCCGTACATAAAAATTATAATTTGTGCAATTTCTGGCGGTGGGGCTTCTTTGGAATACGCACGGGTAGTTACCGCCACTACTTCTGCCGTGAGGCGGTAATTCGTTTTGGTTTGAAGGGTGAGGCAGCCGTTCTATTGTAGAACTGAGACAGCACCTATGCCTCTGGAGACAACGTGAACACCTATCTTGATGGATTCGCTGTTGGCTCTGATGACCACTTAACATCAGCTGGGCCGTGAGCTCGTCCACCTAACTTAGGAATGAAAAAGGCAGCATTTGTTTTTTGCCACTATATCCCATAAAATAATTTTTGTACGAAGTTTCTCGAACTGATTTCGTGCTAAGGAAAAATAAGCTAATGCAGGATCTTAAATCAGTAAATGGTAATCCAAGTAATCGAAACCATCGTGTGAGTATATTAAAAATTAAGTCTCACAATTTTAACATGCTATTTGCTAATGCTTTGCAATGCTTAACTATTTAAAAATATTTTTAATAATTAACATGTTTATTTGTAGTTTTTAATCCGAGGCCAAGTGTAATGGTATCTAAAAATGCTTTTATTTATAGTACATTACATACATCATAATGTATAATAATATGATTAAAATAAATATAGTTTTGATCAAGTTAATATGTTTACTAAAAATTTAAATTGAAATCATATTATAATAAATTATAATGTAGTCTCATTAATCTTGATTTGAAAACTACATCGAATTGTATCCACCACGTACTAATTCTATTGCAGTGCTCCACTATTTAGGATAATTTAATTATCGTAATAAAAGTGTCGCCTTAAAGGTGACATTTGAATTGTAGTGAGATCTAAAATAGTCTGAATTTTGTCATTACTAATATTAATATTTCCATGTTTCTTCGAATACGTTTCTTACTCGTCTTACTTACTTACTTCGTTTACTTTATTATTCAAACTAGCACAATAGATTCAGCATATCATTCTCCTATCACATTTTTAGATTCATTAAATCATTTTTGTTTTACAGCATTATATATATTAAATTTTATTATTAGTTTTATTATTTCCTTACCAAAGCATTTAAAGCATGATACAATGAGCGTACATAATATAATCGTGTAGCTAATGAGAAATAAATTGTTTTGTAAGTTTTATGAAATAGGAACTTATATCGATCATTTCTTAAAATATAGTCACATTTTATTAGTGTTTCTTCAATTTTTTGCAGTAATTTGTTCGTGTTAATATTATATAATTATTTTAAGCAGGTAAAATCATGGGTATTGGCAATATTCATAAAATTAAAGTAATTAAAACGTACAACGGCAATAATGAGACTTGATGAATTAAAAAAAGAAATGTCTCTTGCATTATAATAGCATAGTACCTATGAGTCTAAAATTGCATTTAGTTAAATAGAACAAGTTACATGTGGTGTAAAGGGGCAAAAAAGAACAAATTAAAAATGACGAAAAAATCAACATAAATTCTGGCATTAGTAATATCAAAATTAATCCATCACAATTTATAAGTATTTTTATGGAATTTGTTTTTTCCATTCGCAGTTTATACTTACCCAAAAAAACATTGCAGCTACTGCGTATTTTTTCCCAAAACAACAGTGTGCTTTTTGTAGCACATGAAGGTGATTTTTAATTGTTGTCTTAATAATTAATTAAACTCAATGACAGGTAGCCGTTTGTGAAAGGCTTAAGTTCTCGTGGTTTTATAATAACAAAGTCCTAGATTCGGATTCAAAATTTCGCATATTCCAGTCCCATTGTCGTTCGAGACCCCGTGATCGCCGCATTTTAGATTCGAATTTACTGACTATAAAACTGATTAATATTATTTTGCGGCGACACTTCGTGAACGTTATTCCTACATTCTGTCTCATAATAATTTGGAATAATACACTATATTAAGATACTTTACAAGGGATAAGTTCTACTAATAATGATTTCCTTAATGTTTTTAATGACGACAATTACGGTCTCATCTAAAACAAACTACTCGTACGGTCTAATGATTTAACGCTACACAAAAATAATATACTAAAATACTCAGTAACTTAGACAATAATCAAATTTCCGATTTAATTATTTCATGCATGTTGTATATTTGAACGAGGTTGGTAATCAATAATTTCTAAGAATATATTTCAACCCTTGCTTCCGTAAGATTTGCTTACAAAAAGTTATCTTTTTTACGATTATTTTGAAAGGCATACCTTATTTATTGAATAAAATAAAAATAAAATCTTTTACGCATGGAATACTTCAATTACTTCAAATACTTTAATTTTATATATTTTTATTTATTTAAATTATATTAATATTCACTTTTGGTAAACTCAATTATTGTTTTATTTATTTTACTTATGTAATATTAGAAACCCATATTTTCATGTAAGGTAAGTACTATCATCGTCAACTATATGTCTATAAAGACTAAATTGCTATACAATCATGCCATTCACTAAACAAATGAGATAACTAAGATCAATTACCTTGAGGAGACCTTGTTGTTGAAATATTGCATTATTACTAGAACTAATGCTAGTATTACGACTACTATTACTAGTCGAATATTATAATATTTACAGCTATCAGTACATAAAATAACTTAATATATACTGTTACCGATACATATTCCATATCTAATAAAAGTGATACTAAATGCTTTACCTATGTTATACTGTTTCAATAGCTTTTGAGATTCTTTACTTTTAAATTTGCGATCTAAGTAAATAAATATATACAAATGCTAGGATACTAATTTAAATAAATGTGTTAATTTATTTGAATAGATACATAAGTGGTGTAATAAAATTTGTGTATTTTTCATTGTAATCTTTTCTGTAGGTAATGAATGGGTTATATTTTCATTTATACATTTAAATTTGTCACTGTATTCTCTAAGATGTATTTAATATTATAGAGGCTTAATTGTAAACATTCTCAATGTATATTGCAGTAATATTTTAATTTTATAGTTTCGCCTGGTTTACCAAATATGCCTGTTTAAATTTAATAAAAAACAAGTGTTGTTTTAAGCCGGTGACGTAAATCATGTTTTTTTTTTAAATGTACATTATACAGTTTAAGGTGGTCCTTTGCAGTCACAAAAAGTTTAGTGTTCTTTCCTTTGTTGGAGACTTTGAAGTTTTAAATTGGGGCTAACATTTAATCTATTAACTCGCTTGTGAAACACATAATATATTATATACTTAATATTAAACCGTGAACGATAACGGTATAAAACTATTTTGTGCATTTTTGATCACGTGACGTATTATTTCAAAACGTTTGTATTTTGCTATAATCCATGTATTTTGTAGATATTCGAGAAAACATAACTGTTAAATCTTTCTTCTAAAAATGGCTGGTATTTTAATGTGTTTCAAAATATCTTATTCGTTTTATTCTAGAAACTTATATAGGTAATAATACAAGATATTTCTATTATCAATGTTTATGATTTCATGTAAAATTGGTATAGTTTAATGTTGTTATTTGTAGAATTACATATATTTATTCTTAATTAAATTTTTATTTCGAGATCTGCATAAAAAATTAAGTTTTATAAAGTTACACTTCTGTAGACAATCCCTATTTGGACTAAAACTAAAGTTAAATTTACAATAGATATTTAATTTTGTCTTGCATCGATGGTTACTTTCATACTGAGAAGAACAATTTCTTCTACAATCTTAAAGGAATGAATATAAACAGAGTATAGCTAGGTATTCGTCTTAGACATATTTATTAAGAAATCCCTTAATTTTTATAGTTTTTGGTTATCACAATCGATGTAACAATTATTTTTTAAATAGGGTTTGAAAATTGTTGTTGATGTCCGTAAGTGACCACAACCGGCTATCATCAGATTGGCCTCAAACTCGATGTTCCCAAACCCAAAACCAAAGTTCAATGACCATAGGAAGAATTAATTCGAAAAAGTTAAATTTGATTTATTTTTTTGAGGGAACAGAATTGTATCTATGTTATTATTAAAACTATGTACTCTTAGGGTTTATTTGTGCTGCTATTACAATGTAAAAATCCACTAATAACACTTTATCGTTTATGGCTACGAAAACTGCACTATTCGAAACGTTGGAAATACTAAAATGTAAGTACTAACCGCGACATTAAACTATATGAGTATTTTTGAATTACGGATGCTATTTATGTAAGTGAAAATCCAAATAAAAACTACCTATATTTTATTGTATTAGCTTATGTTAAGCCAGATTTACAATGTTACATGCAGTCTATAAAATTGTAAATATTAAAAGTAACAATATAAGTCAGTACATATATCTTTTAACTAGTGGTTTTATTTACGTCATTGAAAAAGTATCCACCAATTTTGAAAATGCCGCCAATTGTAACAACTCTTTTTAGAGTTAGCAACAATCCCGAATCTGTGCTGTATACTCAGAATGACATTTGCATAGTTTTTCAACTCATTATCTATGGCATGACGTCAAAAATATTTTGGAAGGAATTTTTAATTATCTGTACTGCTTAATAAAAAGTTGTTCACTGATTCATTCACTCAAACCATTCAAAGCTATTTACCTTCCGCAGAGATACCTATCTAAAATTATTATTGTTATAAGTACATAGTTTTATTATATACTTAGGCTTAATGAAAAGTAACGAAAGCAATAAATTAAATTCGGGTAATAATAGTAAACGAAAAGCAATAATTGTATGTCCAATGAAAATGTCAAATGTTCCTAGAAGTATTAGAATATATCAATGGCCGTGTCTTTCTAGTGTCAATATTAGATTGTTTCTTCATACCGGACTATAAATTATAATGTTTATAGCTGGTAATGTGATAATGAATACTTTTCGTCTAAAAAAATGGGTTATTCTAGTAATATTTGCTGTATATCGAATGTTGGATGCTGTAGACGGTAAGTGATAATTTATCTTTTTACTTGGATTAGGAAAATTCTTAACTTTTGACCCAGTAAGGCAACCTAAAATTCATATCCGCCTCTAATCGAAATTGATGTTCGTATTGATTGAAACGACGTTACCATTGTTCAGAGCTACAATGTTATAATTAATTATGTTTGAAAAATGTCGAAAACATAATTCATACGCCGATAAGATAAAAATAATACTTAAACGTGATACAATATTTTTTTTTGGGTAAAAAGGAAAATCTAATCGATAACCTTGAAATAAATTTACAATACAAACATTAGAAAATCCTATTTTTTAGTTAATCATGTTAAGGGGGTTATACATGGTACCTATTCAAGGTCGTCAAATCTAGAGTACAGCGACCGCGCAGAGTTCGCTAAATACGAAATTCTATTTGGGAAGCTCATTTGTAGTCTGGTGCTTGAGTGAGCTAGACATCTCTGGAACACTTCCTAAGTTTTGTAAAACTGTTTGGGGTTTATTTAATAGCAGTTTAATTCTGTTAATAATATTGAAAGATGATTCGTCCTATGGGCTACAACATAAGTGCTTTTAGAAGTAAGTAATTTATGAAAAATTATTTAGAAAAATTGAATATTTTATAAATTTGTGATAGAATTATTGGGCATGTTATTTAATATATAAGTAACGAAAATAAATATCAATAGTTACTTAGTAAGTAATTGATACAATGATAATTTCTTATGGTAGTGAGATTTGAAAGTGCAATCTTAAATTTTTTTCCTATACAAACTATAATTTTTACAAATTGAATATAAGTTTAATAAAATAATGAAAGCAGTATTAAGACACAAGTTTTAAATTAAAAAAATATTAAATTGTTGCTAAAATAGGTCTGTAAAAAAAGTATTTGATTTAAAATAATAACTTTGTACATTAAAATTTGTTAACTGTGTACATACACATTTACTTTTATGCAATTGAATTGAAGTTTTGAACAGTTATTGGCAGTTAATGGTATAGTTCTGGAATACTAACAATAACATATGATGTGAAAGTAGTTTTACCAGAAGACTATTTTACATATGTCCATTATAAAATATTATAAAATATATATCCATTATAAAATATTAAAATAAACATAGGAAAGTATGGTGTGGTTTTAACTTTCTTTAGAAGACTGGTCAGGAATAAGAGGAAATAATTTGAATTGTAAGAAGTTGCGTGAAATTGTTATTTATAAACACGAACTATACAAAAGATTGGCAACCTTGTGTATGATCACACCTACATATATATGGCAATAGACAATGCTATAGGGTCTAGGTATAAATTATTTATATATTTTTAAATGTTTAGTATTCAGTATGATTATACTATTTGAACATACAATGTAAAATAAAAATTATTCTATTTCTTTTTAACCATTTTTGTAATCTCCTTATAATTCTAATGTATCCATGTTTGTCACTGAACTCCTAAATTGCTTGTCTACTTTTTGTCTGTTTTCAAGGCTGTTAGTTGTTGGATAGTTTGGATTTACATTTGCACCAAGTTGGTGTAGCAATCATTCTAAATAAGTTTTTTCAATATCACCCACACCCGTTTTCCTTTGGATTTAACAAGATTAAATAAGAAAATAAGATAGAATTTCATAAAAAAAACTGCCCACTTGCTACGTCAAAAATGAAATCAGAGAAGTTCAACTGTTCAACCCTATTCAATTTCGAACATGATTACTACGCTTTTTAAGTTATATTACGTAGTCTCAGATTATCAACGCCCACTCTAAATTCTGCTTTTGTTGAACTTCTTGTTAATTCATTTGAACATAATGTGCGAAGACAGTTGATTACAATAAATTACTAGGACATCCTCCTAGCGCCGAATATCAGGATAAAGGAATTTTCAGTATTTTGTGCGTATTTAAAACGATTTTCACAATTGGAGTGACGTTACCGACATTGTAGCGGTTTGACGCGTGGGTTCACACAGTGTAAACGTTTGTGACTACGAAAATTAACTTAGTCAAAGTGATGATACAATGACAACATAAATTAGTGGAGGAGTCTTTGATAACTACGCTAATTTCGTTAGTACACAGAATAAACTCATTGTAGTTTTAAGGCACAACAGACGTCTTATATAAATTTCAAAATTGCTTCAATCGTTCGTAATAACAGTTTGAATACAGGATTTAAAAAATGTATCTAATACAGAATACGCAATAAATAAGAAGAAAATAATAAATTTCGTTCAAAAATACCTAAACTGACAATTGATTTGAATCGATCGAACCATTTAATCATTAAATCGGAACAGCAAACAGATTAACCAACTTAATTTCATAGTTGGATTGCAATGAAGAATCATGGATCGTCAGTAGATTTTTTACATATTATTTTAATATTTCATTCATAATATATTCATTTATTTTATTTAACGACACACAGTTGTAACTTATTCTATACTCATTCAATATCTAAGAATTTCAATAGATACGACAATTGAATCTTAGTACTAAATAGTAGCAACGCGCTTATTTCAATCCTAGATTCGTTTCGCGCTAAAATTTTAGATAATGTAAAGTTTTTAAATTTTTACACAGATACTCTTAAGTTTTTAAGGTATTAAAGAATCTCTATATTATTATCGAAAGTATTCTTCACGCGCCATTTCAGAATTTTCAGTCGGACAAAAGTCTCGTGTTTGTATTTTAATAAAGAGAAAATAAACACAAAAACATGAAAAAGAAAGTTAAACCCTTAAATTTTATTTGTGTAGGTATAAATTTTACGGTGTTTTGTCTGAGTTTCAGTTATCCCATCCGTGCACGATCAGGTGTTCCCTCCAAAATCTCATTCAAACCTTTGAAGGAGATTTAAAAACAAAACGCAACCATAACATTCTACCGGCTTGTAAGACTAGTAAAGCAAATCTGCAATGTAGGTGGCCCACTTTATCCATAAAATGTACACTAAGCTATTTGAGATGTTATTGTTTTGGCGATGACGACGGGTTCGCTATGAAAACAATGGGGATAGGTTTCAAGGTAAAATAGAGCTTATCAATACGAGTAATTGATGTAATAACATTAAGACCTTTTTTATTTGTTTTAATCAAGACGGTATTAGTTTGAACGACAAGACAAGTAGTGAAATTTGTCCGTTATTCTCTCGGAGATAGTTAAAATATGTGTTCAGGGCTTATAAAATTATTGTTTGAACTAAAACGTCTAACAATATATAGACCAGTAACAACGCGAGTTAAATGGGATTCGGGTCGCACCTTAAATTATTGTCCGGTATCGTCGATACCTACTCTTTTTTTTTTAATTGTCAGACGGGTCTAGTTTGACGTCTGAGATGAGAGGTCTGCATGTGTTTTAAATGCATTTTTTTTTTTTGTTTAATCGAATAATTTCTGTTTTCTATTACCACTAACAAATGATTCAAAAGTGAATCCACTAACAACTTCATTGAACGGTTTTATAAAAAAAAAAAAACTCAATCAAATATGTTCTTATTGCATTATGTTTTAACGGCCGTTTTCAAAGCAATTTATCTGTCAATTATAGTCCGCACAAATCACAGGAAATCATAAAGAAATCTATAAAAATCCTTATTTGCTGTATGTAAAGTGACTCCTCGAGTGCAAATATCTTGTTTCGCAACGTATTAAATTTATCCTTGATATTGCTGATGTTTATAGGCAATGTGTCGCCCCGACATCAATTCGAAGAAGCAAACGTTTCTGTTTTTGAACAAAAAAACACACTCGTACACACACACACACACAAACAGTTCACATAATTTATGCGGATTTATTATGTATTATACTTATCTATATATTAATACGTGAAGCAAAAACTTTGTATCAGTTTTTACGAAATTTGCGCGGACGGAGGAGTATGAAATTTTCCATACTTATAGAGAATATAGAGAAGAAGTGCGCAATGCTAATTTTTTTTTTAAATAATGCATAAAATATACATTAAATCAATAAAGAAAACATTACACACACTACATACCATGCATTTGACGCACACACGCATGCATACTATTTATTGTCAAAGTTTTGTTATTGACGTCTGTTGTCAAATTGAGATTAAATATTGCTTGTCTTTGATTTTTTATAGTGTAGTCTTGGCGAAATTTGTGATTATAGAAGTATAAAATACAATCATAATAGTGTACAAACTTACAATTCCAATTAATTTAAGTATAGTCGAATTTCGACTACTGCGGGACCTCTAGTGACATCTAAAATTGTAGACACAATACTGCAATAGATAATACTGACAGACTAAAACATTTATTTTACAATCAAGTTGAATAATAAGATAACACGATTCACTTTAAATATACAGTGATTACTAATAATTATTTTCCTATAAATTCAACGATAAATACGATTTGTTTATAAATAATTAAACGGGACAATTTATGTAGTGAAATCACGTCCTGTTATCGCAATAGTGTTGTTCTAAAGTTTCAGATAATCGATCCGAGACTTTGTGTCTTCCGTAATAATTGTAATGTTATTTCGGTCATCGTGAAATCCTAATATAATTAAACTCTTAAGTTAGATTTGTTCATCTAAAACATAACACACATAGTATTGGTAGTTTAATAACGTGTTTTTTTATTAATAGCTACGTCGCTATATCTTTGCGGGACTTTGTTAACTGATCGCCTAGAGATTCGAGTAAAAGCCACCGTGTCTTTTATAATTGACAAGGCGCGAACTCCTCTGGAATGGTTACGTGTTGTGTACTATCCATTGCTGGGCGACCGTGTCAACCTATGGCTTCGTGCTGCGTACAAGAAGGACAAGACAACAAAAGCATTTTATCTTACTAGTGGTAGAACCTCTTATGAGTCCACACGGGTGGGTGCCACCACCCCGCCTATTTCTGCCGTGAAGCAGAATTGCGTTTCGGTTTGAAGGCTGGGGCAGCCGTTGTAACTGTACTTGAGACCTTAGAACTTATATCTCAAGGTGGGTGGCTCATTACGTTGTAGATGTATATGGACTTCAGTAACCACTTAACACCAGTTAGGCTGTGAGCTCGTCCACACATTTAAGATAAAAAAAAAAAAAAACATAAAATATGAACTCGTATATTTTTTAAGTTATTAGCAAAATCAATAAACGATAAGTAACGACAACGGTATGACCCCTTCAGGCTGTTAATCTTCGGATATTTAAATATATAATATATTGTATACTTGTTTTCGTAATCAGTAGGTATATTGCGTTTTTAGTATCGAACACAAAACAATTTACTTACTTCAGATAGTATTAAAACCAACACAAAGTGCATTTACTTATAAGATAAGAGAATATAAAAGCATAGGTATTATTTATGTTCTCTTCAATCAAAGAAGATGATTAAATATTAATAAATTATAATTTTTCATTGTGCTTTATGATATGTCTTGACTTTTGACGAATGAAAGTGCACAAGTGTTTTTTTTTTTAAAAGTAGAATTGAAAACAATTTCATTTTGCAGCTTTGAAATGTTATTGCAATAGTAAGAGATGTCCCAATTCCACCTGTGAGACTGATGGGTATTGTTTTGCCTCTGCCAGTTTTGAAAATGGAGCTCCAAAATATCAATACCAGTGAGTATAAATACTTTTTACATTTTTAAATGCGCATAAAATTTAACCAATACATGGCCAAATTCCCAATAGTTTTCAAATAAAAGTGTTTAAAACGAATAACAGAGGTACATATTAATATATTGCCAAATTAGAAGAAAAAAAAAACAACAATAAAATTGGCAAACTCAAGTCAAAACAACGTTTTTTAAATGATTTAAAAAAAAAACGGTATTGTCCATGGTCACAATAACCTAATGCATTCCTATGGAATGATTGACGTTTCTGTAGTGAGGCGGCCTTAAGCTGTATGAACTTGAACGAATCGTTACCACCCGAGAATCCAGTAACATGCAAAAATCAATCGATCTATTGCTGTAAAACTGATTTCTGCAATTCCGATGAGATTACCCGACAGAAATTTTCTAAACTACACAACTCAGAAATGGGTAAGCTTATCCGAGCACATGTGGCCGTGTGATACTACTTGAACTTGCAGATTTTGAGTTTGTTTGATGTATTAGAGAAACATAATTGCATTGCCATTTCCTATTAAGTTTTGTGTTGAGATGCCAATACTCTAACAAATATCGCTTATGAATTAGTGATTTGAATATGTACCTACTAAGTATAAAGAACGCGCCGCCGTACCTCCGAGTCGCAATCGAATTAGTATGTTTTGAATGATGTGCCGTTCTCTTAACAAATTATATTTTTCGAGTGTGCGTTGGTTTTGCTTTAACCTACTAAACATAATGTATGGTGGTTCCACTTGCGGCGCAGCTGTCTCGACCTCAAATCGTCAGTGCCCATCGAGCACCCCTTCAGTTGCTCCACGACGAAAACTAAAAATGAGTCGTTGATGATAAGATGTTGTAAGGTACATGACATGTGCAATCGAGAGATACTCCAGGAGCTGCATCCGAAGCCGCCAGGTAGGAGCGACGTACAAGTAGCCATCGATGTGCCGCTAACTCTGCACATAGCTTCTGCCACCCGCATACGACGCCAGCAGCCGGTCCGGTGCAGGCTTGGTGTTCGGTGCAAGACTGCATGCTCGCCATAATTTTTTTTGTTTTGTTCTAATACGACTAAGTTTTATTTTCGTAGACCGGCACTGATCACCGTTAGGGCCATTAGGACACAAGAGTTTATCCTGCGACTAATGTAATAATTTGTCGACGTAGATGTTGGGACCGTCACAATATATTCCCACCGGGGGACAAGCCCGTCTGGTGTCGCGAAGACGAACGCTCCGATATAATTTGCTGCGCCTCGGACTACTGTAACCGCGACATCTTCGCAGGTACGGTAAGGGTTCGGAATGTGTCGTCGGGGCGCATTTTTCGGGCAGCTTTCTTGTGATGTCCAACAATACGTAATGTTCAGTCCGATCATGTTGAAACATATGTTTAATGTTAACTTACTGATCTCAATTGAAAAAAACAGAGTCATCAATTCGTCTTGCATGTGAATGTTGAATCAAATCATCAGATATTCGCCCCGTGGATCGTCCAATACATATAGTTAATGTTCAGACTTGTGTTAACTCTGGGGCACTCCCTAGTGGTATGAATGTAGTAGACAGCCAATAATCCATGAAATAAAGCGCCATATCTGAGGGAAAAAAACAGGAAAGACATTTTGCGTAACGAAAGCTTTCCGAGGTATTTTTGTTATTACAAGTTGAATGATTATTGAAAGATATATTTAAAAAGTATCCGGGAATAATTGCATTTATAGCAATGGCATGATGGGAAGGCGACGGCATAGCAACAAGTTGAATATTCCTGACTTCATAAGGGTATGACAATGTACTTTTCACAGCGACGTTGTATATTTACGTAAGTGATCATGAGCCGGTTTTCTTGCTCTTAGCATGTGTAATATTCATATAGAAAAACTAACTTACACGCACAGTAGCTATTAACATTTGCCACTGAATTCTATACTTTCTTATCTTAACATATTTCAATCGACGGTGGTGGAAGTGTACTTTAATTGAATACTAACAGACTTACGAGATTCTATCGGGTATTATTGAACTTTGGTAATAATGCACACTTCAACAACAAACAAACTTTTACATTGTCTAACAAGTATACGTATATAACCTCTTCAAATAATACAAAATATTCAGTAAGTCCGAGACGTACAAATATTCTGGGATCGGATTATGCGCAGCAGTTTCTATTTTAAGAGTATTTTATGCATCGTGAACGCATGTTTGCATGCGTTTGCATGTGGATTTTCATGTTTAAGAAAAATATTTCACATAAACGGCACGTTAAGTAACTAGTATTATAATGAAGTTTAATCTGCTTTTAGAAGCTTAGTTTGCACATATCAAACTATAATTTAGAACCAAAATACAGAAAATACCCTATCGGTGGCGATATTAAATTTTGTCTGGAGATAACAAGGGGAGGTAGGGGTGTGAAGCATTTCAAGCGCATATAGGGACCGGTGGGGTGCTATTATTTAGGAAAAGATGGCTGCTAATAGAATCGACGAAGCCGTGCGACATGGCTGAGTGGGCGACGCCTTAGTGAACGGCGGAGAATTTAATAAAATTTGAAGAGCAGAACACTTCCGATAGATAATCCATTAAAGTTCATCGAGCTGATGTTTTAATTCATTTGTCTGCAAAGGATGGAATGCTATAGTAAAATTTTGTTTTGTGTTTATTATTTAATTAGCTGTACCCGTCCGCTTCGCTGGGCATTTAAAGTAAACATTATTGTTTCTCATCCCCACAAAGTTTCTGATCATTAATGCCCCCGCAACTGGTTTAGGGAGTCCAACACTCATATAAATATTAGCCTATCCACATTAAGTACATGTATTTTCTACACGGATATAATAACCGGCAAACTTCTTGAGCATTTGTTGACGTAGTGGGGGTAAGTTTGCGCATGGTACACTCACGTGCAAAAACATTACTTACTCTGCGTCATAATGCTATTAAATTATTAAAATCAACATATGTATTTATTTATATATTTATTAGAACATCAACAAAACATATAGGTTAATAATTGTAATAATTTAATCTTGGTGTAAAATAGATATTCCTTCTATTAAGTCAAAACTAGAGCTGTTGCCAGGTCTTGGTTCAGTTGAAGCGAAGCTGGTATTTGTAATTTTTTTTTCGTTATCATAATCTTGACCATCATCATCATCACTGTTTTCATCACCCGAGTCGCTATCATCGTGATGAGTCGACATAGGGCTCATCGGCGTAGTTTACAACTCGGTCGATTCGTTCTTCTTTTTTGTCTATAATTTATTATTTTTTGAAGATATTCGATTCGTAGTAATCGAATGTTACTTTTTTCATTTACCAGCTTCCGATTATTTTCTGTTCTTTTCTTCCATCTGAAGCCTAGCTCTTTCATAATTCGTCGTAAGCTTCATTCCGAGCCATTAAAATTTATATCTTCTTTAAATTTTTCGAATCCTTTCTACGGTACGGAGTTTTGCTGCTTGTTATGTAGTTATTATGATTACATCTTTTTATTACAGATTGAACGAAACTATCCATTCCGGTAACTTTCTTCTTCCCTGATCTTTTCTTACCCGGAGTCCGAAACACGGCGAGCAAGCTAGAGCCTTTAGCTTCGTTAATAATGCACCTAACAGTACTCACTGATGTTTTTGTTGCTTCCGAAGTCTGTTTTAATTTTTCCATATCATTCTTCCCTTGTTTTATAATGAAGCAATATACATCGTACACAAATTTTCTACCCTTTCTTTTAAGTACTACACCAGTTTGTCACGGCATAGTGTATGTTTTATAAAAAATCAACAAACACTCAACAAATAGCAATGGCAACAAAGTCCACAAGCAATTATAACAAATAACTTAACGATTAATAACGATAGACTTTCCACTGTACGCAAGCGTACTTTTGGGAGCAAGCGGAATGAGGGCGCGGTGCGGGACGCATGGTTCGACTGATCTACCAATAACGCGCTCGATACGATTTCCCCTGCCGTCGCGCCTCGCCCTCACCACCAAAGTGATCTAAAATTCGGTTCTGCGCAGTCAAGGTCATTTGCTCAAGAAGTTTGCCGATTACTATACCAAGTTTCAAGTCAATTAGATGCATGGTTCAGTAGTCATAACGGAACATCCGTAAAAACTACTGTAGATTTCTATATTAGTATAGTACTCTTTGTTATTAAACATGTTGAATTACGAAAAAGAAAATATATTGATTAAAATAAACTTTGAATTATATCAAAAGAACTCCGATATTTTTATTAAATCCGTCATAGAGAATAAAAACGATTTTCATACGATGCGATGTTTGGTTGAATATCAAATAAAATACAATTTATCACTGTATAAATGTTTATATTATACTAATAGGGTGATACAGAAGATTATCCAACCTCGTCCTTGTGAAATTTGATAAAAATTCAAAACATAAAAAAGGGTTTTGATTTTGATATCGTCTCACAAACGATGCCAAATAAAAAAAGGATCATTCTCAATTCGGGGTTCGGTATGTAAGTTATACGAATAAAGCTGTCACAATTTAAAAGTTAATTTTTCTTGTTCATATAAATAAATACCCATGAAAATGCTTATTAAGGAAGGGTGTTTGTGTATTTTGGTTTAATCTTATTTTGCTTAAACAAGATTTTCATAATATGTTTTTCAGCAATTCAGGTAAAATTATATAATTTTTTATTTTTATAATCAATGTCGATTGAGCACTAAGTAAAAAAAAAAAAAAATATGTATGAAAATACATAAATTTGGAATAACCAGATCTTAAAAGTCATTGTATCAACGAAAATTACGATACCCCGAATAACGTGTAGAATTCTGGATCAAAGAGACGAGCCCGACCGCGACGGCATGGCAGGTTGTGCCTTGGATCATGGGACTTGTTGTATTCGCCATATGCGTCGCTTTAAGTCTGTGGTGGGCGAAGAAATGGCGAGCCGACGGGAAACGACCGCCACGGCCTTACCCGGATGAGGACGAGACCAAACACATACTTAATACACCCACCACCACTATCAGAGATATGATTGAACTAACGACGTCTGGCTCTGGATCTGGTAAGTCATAATTCAATTTCGTCCAGGCCACTGGCAATCTATCCTAGAGAGACGAGAAATTCCAGTTGGTTAGCGTCGCTGCCATTAAATATCGTCTCTCGTGCTACGATAAATAACTCAATTAAGAGTCACTTACGGGCTAGACGCGCTATAGTTCAATATTCGTCGAACCCGGTGCAAAGTTGTTCATAATTGAATGCACCGAATGATATTAATAAATAATTGGCAAGGTACGCGCGCCGTCTCGTAGGAAACTCGAGACTATTAAAATTAAAATTTTCTGCAATGTAATTACCGAGAGGGTGCGGGTCGTGAAATTGAAACGTTAATTGTTTTAAGCAGAGTTTTGTTTTGGTGCGCGTACATTGTACTTATGTTTGTTTGTTTGTTTGTTGTTCGTTTAAAGGCAGATGAACTCGCGACCGCTGGTGCTACGTGGTTATTGATTAACCATTAGTAACACCGACAGCATAACGTGAAAGAATGCATTATTGATTTAGATTAGAGACAGGACTGTGGTTCTGGCCTTTACGAGCTTATAATAAGCTTCAGTAATTCCACGTAAATCTTGGTGAACGAAATTTGATTTCACGACAGCTCACCTTCGTCGGTGAATTCGTTCGTGAAAACATGTTAATTTCTTATAGTTTTCGACCTGCCACATAATCAACACATTAGTAGCGCATGAATACGCCAAACGTCTATTCAATAGGTATTGATAACAAAAAATAGTTTGTCAAATGTTGTGTATCAGGATTACCGCTTCTGGTGCAGCGAAGTATCGCACGCCAGATCCAACTGGTGGACATAATTGGAAAGGGTCGTTTCGGCGAGGTGTGGCGTGGTCGTTGGAGGGGTGAGAACGTCGCGGTTAAGATATTTTCATCTCGCGAGGAATGTTCTTGGTTCCGGGAAGCGGAAATTTACCAGACCGTGATGTTGCGGCATGAAAATATCCTTGGGTTCATTGCGGCTGATAATAAAGGTTAGACGGGCTATGTACATAACATTAAGCTAAACTCTAAAAACACAGAGACAAATTGCTTAACTATATTTTTTATTTTGGTAAGTTAATTACGAATTTACGGTAACAGATAATGGGACGTGGACTCAGTTATGGTTGATAACTGATTATCATGAAAATGGTTCTCTATTTGATTTCCTTACTGCAAAATCAATCGACTCGAACACGCTCATTAAGATGTCCCTCTCCATCGCAACTGGACTAGCTCATTTGCATATGGACATTGTCGGCACAAAAGGTAATCAAAATAACTTACTTATAAATTAAAAAAACGAATTTTATAAGTTATTCTAAATAAAATACAATAACAAAGTTGAAGTGTTGAACTGTGAATTCCAAATCAAAGCATATTTTTCTAAACTAACTTTAATTTTACTAAAATAAAAATAAAAATATTTTTATTTGTCCAGACTTGACCCTCTTAACTGATTCTTACGACTTAGACGAGACTTAAAAACACGTAGAAGTTTTCCCACACAATAGAATAAGCTTCTTTCTCAATGATTTTAAAAATAGAACATTAAAAAATAATCCATTACGGGTACGCTGGAAGCGAAGCAACCGCGAACAGGATTGCAGATACATTTAGTCAATACATAAATCGAGAGCATCTTGATAAGAAATGTATTGAGGAGGTACCTACCATCAATGTTCAAACGTTTTAATTTTGTAATTTGTTAGATTCAATTATAACGAAAGTTAACCAACGATTTTTTTAACTAATTTCAAAATTTTCTCGTATTTCTTTTCTCTTCTCTCTTCTCTCGTAATTCTTTTCGTATTTCAAACAGTATTTGATTGAGCTACATTATTGCGTTACATGTACTTGAAAATTTACGTTTTCATCATAACATTAGTTGAATAACAACAAACTTTAGTTGACGAAAGTTCTTGTTTTCAGTACAAATCCCGAGCGTAGTTTGCTCGTAATATATTGAAATTTTATTAATTTGATTATTAATGTTCTCGTGCGTGCTTCAAATGTAAGGTTTCATCGAGACTTGTAAATTTAGAAACATCAGGTACACGCTCGTTCGAATATAAACGAATTATATTAACTGTTACTACATGGAAGCACAAATATGTGAGTAAATGTACCGAGCGGGTATAAAGGTAAGCGTGGGTGCCCTTACATGTGCGCAGGAAAGCGTGCTTACTCGAGTATGGGATTGTACTTACATTTCATATCTAATAATAGAATTTCTCTGTAATTATGTTCCGGAATTTTTACACAATTTCGGTTGGGATACAAATGAGACTTATTATTTGAACAGGAAAGCCGGCTATAGCTCATCGGGATCTCAAATCGAAAAACATATTGGTGAAAAGCAACTTGTCTTGCGTGATCGGGGATCTCGGGCTTGCCGTGCGCCACAATGTCTCGAACGACTCTGTTGATGTACCGTCGACCAACCGTGTGGGCACCAAGCGGTACATGGCGCCGGAGGTTGGTACAAATGTTGGAGGCCAACATACTTTCCAATGCGAACCTTCTAACCAGCACTTGTTTTATCATTTACGACTTCTTATTAAGCGACGATTGTTTTTATAAGATGTTTTTATTAGTAGCGAATTTCTTGATTTATGCATGTGCCAATGCTTTTGCATTTGTAATCGCTTGTTTACACTATGACATCGGAACGGGATTTGTTACAATAAATTCCGTGACACATGGCAGGCACATCCAGAGTTCAATGGTTTCGTTGCGTTTATTGAAATGTAAAATATAGGTTACATTTGAATAAATGCAGGTCTGATGACTCGGTCACCCGTCTCGTGTTATGCAAATATCGAATGTACATTGTTTACTTGCATACTGTTCGCGCATGCATAATGCATTTCGTTTCTTCCCGATCTGTCAACCATTTCACGTTTGTCTTCCGTAATATTGAAAAATTTCAATAATTATTTGAATAAAAATTGGGTTTAATGATTTTTGAACTAATGCTTAATATTTTCCCAAAAAACAGGAGATTCTCAATTCCACTCTTTTTTTTTTAATGTGCTACGTCTGAACTCTTTTCTAGATGAACGACTTTTTTACTCTTATTTAAAAATTAACCTTTTGTTTCTCCTGCTCTCCCTTTTATAGATCTTACCAGTAGTATTTGATTTAACCTCAATATGGATATTTAATTGACTTTGACCGCAGTGATGAAATTCTCATTTTTATTTTGTTGAATCGATTTTCTTTTTTGTTAATTTATTGTATTGTGTGACGTTTTTATGATTCGTAAAAAGCTTTTTCTGCACACCTTGTTGGTTGCATTAGACTAACCTGTTGAATACAGAAGCAAAAAAGCTGTATCTTCCTTTAGGTATTAGATGAAACGATGGACACGCGGCAGTTCGATCCTTACAAGCGTTCGGACGTCTATTCATTCGGCCTAGTGCTGTGGGAGATGGCTCGTCGCTGCGGTAACATGCCGGACGATTACCAGCCTCCTTATTACGACTGCGTGCCACCGGATCCGGCGCTCGAAGACATGAGACGCGTTGTATGCACCGAGAAGCGAAGACCGAACGTACCTAATAGGTGGCACTCTGATCCGGTGAGTACAATAATATAGCAATACGGTAATCCGGTATATATAACGCGTTATGTTGGTTCAGCATTATAGAAAAACGCGTTATAGGGTATTCCCGTATAACGCGTTTTTACGACCTCGTATAACGCGTTACGTATAAATGATACATCACGTTTAACGTTTAGCGATTTTTTTTTTAAATAAAATTAGTAAAAATAAAACTTAACCTACAACTTTTAATACACAAATTTAATAAAATAATTTTATATTTTTAATAACACAATCGACACACGTGCAAAGGTACGCGAAGGTAATTATGAACTGCACTAATTATTATAAATTTCACAGTACAGACATATCTATGTGGGAAATCCCCGCGTTATACGGGGGATTGAAATCAGGTAATGTAAAACGTAACACCCGCGTTATAGGGGTAGTCCCCCCTATAACGCGGTACCGGGTGTAATATAGCCGCGTCTAATCTAAACTGTCCATTTACTTCAATACAGTTTATCTTTTCAACGCTTTAGATGTCTGATCACGACATTGGAATTAATAAACATCACAATTTGAATGCTCATTTAGAGATTTAGAGAAACCTCAATTGGCATGGTATTCGGTTCAAACCGAAGCCGATCCGTCGTAAAAACGGACAGGATTAGTACACCGCGCGGCTTGCCTACATTGCGATTAATTAATTCTTAATTAATTATTAATCTTAATCTATTATTCTTGTATCAGCTAGTCATCGGATCAATTATTATTTATATAATTTCGGTAGGATTAATTATATTTGAATTGTATCGTGGCTTCGGTTTTACGCGTTTATATATTTAGCGCGGCATGTGTAGGTACAGAGGAATGAAATTAAGTAACAGCCATCGGTGTAATTCATATTTGTTTGAGAATGTTTGCAAACATGGGTGAGCCACGCACAGACTGGACGCCGTCTGTGCGTCAAAATGAACGTTCAATTTCTAATTAGTGATAGCGAATCAACAATACATACATCTATACTCTATACTTGTATATAAATCTACAGTGGTTTTTACGGATGTTCCGTTGTAACTACTGAACCATGCATCCGATTGACTTGAAACTTGGTATCCATGTAGAAAATACATGTACTTAATGCATAGGCTAATATTTATATGAGTGTTGGACTCCCTACACCAGTTGCGGGGGCGTTAATGATGAGAATCTTTGTGGGGGTGAGAAATAATAAGGTTAATTTTAAACGCCCAGCGAAGTGGACGGTACAGCTAGTACATTATGTAACGGTGATGTTAACTATCCGGATTTCCAGGGAAAATAATTATTTTGGTCTTTCCTTGAGGTTGCTTTATATTTTGTTGGCAACAAAAGTAGTGCTTTAATAATTTCGTAGACCAAACACTGCGCGCTTTATCTTTTGGGGACCCTGTGGATATAAGACAACATCTGAACGCGGTTGTAATTTTAGGGCATTTTATTGATTTATGAAACAAAATAAGAGCGTAGTTTTCCGTGAACAACTCTCGTACGTTAGATGCATTTAATATATTTCAATAAAAACAACGTGTCCTGCAAAATATTTTCAATTTATTCAGTTTAGCAATTCAAAATTTCGATATACGCGACAAGCGTCGTCTTAGATGCTTATCACCACGGAGGCCGGGGATGTTTGAAAATGTATTCCTATGATTCGATTTTTCTTTGTGTTGATGCGAGATTTCGAAATAGATTCGAACATTCGAGATTTTGAAACATTTAAAGAATACTTTTAATAGCTTTAATCTTTGTGTATCTGTTTTTATAACAACGGTTTTGTTTGATAGAAATACGGTTTATGAGATGTACATTACGAAAACCAAACTCATATATAACAAATTTCTAGACGTCGATTTATTTATATACTAAACGATGATATTTTTTTTTTTTGATAACGCCATCTTGTTGTGTCTTTAAAGCAGTTAGTTGCTTTCAATTAAGAAAAATATTATTATTCGCCAATAGATGTCGGGAAGAGCCATAAACTTGATTATCGATAAAGTTGATTATTGAAAACACGAATAAAACAACATTTTCTGAAAATAAATCGTAGCTAGATCGATTTATCGTCCCCGAAATCCTCTGTATACTAAATTTTATGAAAATCGTTGAAGCCGTTTCCGAGATTCAGATTCTATATACATATATACAAGAATTGCTCGTTTAAAGGTATAAGATTTAGTGTTCGACGTGTGGATGTGTTTGTGTTTGTCGTGTTAGTGTGTTTCCGATGATAACTAAAGAGAATCATAGCTTGCGTCTAGACGTAGCGATTCTTTCCGATAGCGATCGAACTTTCAATCGATTCGTATCGAATTATATAAATTGATTTTATAAGGTAAGCTATGTCGAGCAGATCGGTTTTCAAAAATCAATCCATATTCCGTTTGTTTGAACTTTTACTCATATCGAAAACAACACAGACGCAAGAGTCAACAACTTACTCAGGTTAACTTTTCCTAGAATACAAACACATTATCGAGAACTACGAACCAAAAAGCTACATCAAGATAGATATCACACAATATCAATTTTTTAAATGGTAACGCATTTTATTTGTATTCTAAAAATTCATGTTGCTATTTTAAGGGGGAGGTTATTAATAATACATTTATCTTTAACAAAGTCTTAAAGGGCGCGAACGAGTACCTAAGAAATGTAAAAACGAAAAAGGAGAAAAAAAAGCCTACAAAAGCAATATTGGTAATTTTAAATATAGATTCGACTTCAGGCGCTGTTGAAACGCATAGGTACTTTATAACTCTTCAAAATTATATAGGGTCACGTTGTGTTCATACGACCATGGTGGTCGTTTTAACTGGCAGCTTCATGTTTCAGTTAAGCACGCAGAGCCATAAGCAGCCGCAACGAAAATAAACTTGAGTCTGGAGCATTATTTTGTCTGTTTGTAAACAATTTTTAGCTTCGTGTATTTTGTTACTAAATGTCAATTTCTGTCTATTCAAAGGCATTAAAAATAGGATTACGTTCTTCGAATTCTTATTTGGAATTCAAAAGAAAATGTCTGCCATTTTATTTGAATTCAAAGATGAATGTTTTATACGTTTTTGTAAACTGCACCGAATGTAGACAATCGAAAATATACCGTTGTTCTTTTAGTTACACGACAAAAATATATTGTTTATTTTAATTTATAGCATTAGGTTATATGTTAGTTTGAGATTTGCGTCTCAGATATTTCTAATATTTTGTCTGTTGTTTGTCCCGTGAAGTAAAGCGTTTGGTCGGCTTTATTAGTCTATACCTTTATCGAGTATGTAAATAAAGTGCCAAAAAGACTTCGCCTTTATGAAAATTGTCGAAAATGTATTTTACATATTTGTAATTAGGTTTACAAAATTTAATAAACACGATGTAACTGATTGTCCTCGAGCCCCCAAAACATAAAACATTCTTTCATTAAACGACATAGATTTCTACTTGTTGTCGTAATAAAGTCACTCAATACATTTTTACGTAATACATAATAAGGTAATCTTCGAAGGCTGGAGACTCCGCGCTTTCCCGAATTCTTAATCATATTTGGTGTGGCAATCACACGCACAGCTATGTTCAGTGTAACACAAAAAATGTCACCCAAATAACAATTAATATGAAAACCGGATTACCTCCAAACTAATTCCGTAAATACGAATTTCCACGTTTTATGGACATGCACGTATGATGTAGCGATAACCATCATAGAACAAAATAGATCCAGCACAAACCAGAACCTCGCTAACTTTCAACATAACCTTCACATTATTTAAACAAGTTCCGATGACAACATTAGGGCCGTCGGTACATACCGTGCACAATGACCCGTATTGTCGTTTCCTACGAACAGTAAAGTACTCAGTACTGACTCGGACCGACATCGAATTCACTCCTCCCCCTTAACTGGTACGGATTTTATTCAATAGAAACGAATACGCCAATAAAACCGTATAAAAAAGTACTTACTGGTGGTAGGACCTCCTGTGAGTCCGCACGGGTAGGTACCACCGCCCTGCCTATTTATGCCGTGAAGCAGTAATGCGTTTCGGTTTGAAGCGTGGGACAGCCGTTGTAACCATTCTTGAGGCCTTAGAACTTATATCTCAAGGTGGGTGGCGCATTTACGTTGTAGATGTCTATGGGCTCCAGTAACCACTTAACACCAGGTGGGCTGTGAGCTCGTCCACCCATCTAAGCAATAAAAAAAGTAGTCTCGGAAAACTAAACGGTCTATCCAATTAGATAAGTGGGTTCGACTACGAGATTAAATGCTTGGTCTAGACATTATAAGCCAGGATTTTTAACCTGAGACGAGTCACACGCATATACGTTTAAGTTTTGAATTTTTATTCGCTTAAAGTGTCGAGTGTGTAAATAAATTCGAAAATAAATAAGTTTGTACATCATTCGACTGAGCTCGCGTTGTATAGAATACTCTGATGTTTAATTACATATTCAGATGCTCTAGGATATCCACGACTGTTGCATTTAAATTTTACAATGAATTTGATATTCATATTTTTTTTATCTCGCTTACGTTTTTCCATAATATTATTTGAGATATTTGAAAAGGCAAAACTAAAATGAGTTCCGTATTTGATTAAATCTTTTTTTTTATTGCTTTAGAGGTGGGTAAATGACCTCACGTCACACCTGATGTCGTTGCTACCGGAGATTGTGGGACACGAGTTCAGTCTCAACGGTACAACAGTTGTTGTTGTTCCAACATACAAGCCGTGCATCTATGACTGCGTCGTAATGAAAATGGTCATACTACATAATTTAACTCAATATTCATTAATGAGGGTGCGTTTTATGTGAAGGGGTGTACAAATCGTATAACATTTGTAAACGCGCAAAGGGATAACGACTTTTATTAATTAGTATGAATAGTATTTCGTTGATAACATCTTCTATCTTTTTCTTATATATATATAAAAATGAATTGCTGTTCGTTAGTCTCGCTAAAACTCGAGAACGGCTGGACCGATTTGGCTAATTTTGGTCTTGAATTATTTGTGGAAGTCCAGAGAAGGTTTAAAAGGTATAAAAATATGAAAATGCTCGGAATTAAATAAAAATCACAATTTTGTTTTCCCTTTGACGTGTCCCCCGACGGACGGATTCCTTTTGTTTGTTTTAATTTTATTTTATACAAAAGTTTAGGTATTTTATTTATCGATTGAGGCACTACGAAGTCTGCCGGGTCAGCTAGTAATATATATATATATATATATATATATATATTGCGGTAGGCAACGGCTTGGCTCTGCCCTTGGCATTGCCGAAGTCCATGGGCGACGGTAACCTCTCACCATCAGGTGGGCCGTATGCTCGTCTGCCTACAAGGGCAATAAAAAAATTAGATACATATAACATATACGATAACATATGATAATAAAAACATTTACCATGAAATCGCATTTCGATTTTCACCGTTCGAATGATTGCCTAGTATGGACTCTCTAATTTTCTTCTCGTGTGTTCCAGTTTCGAATATAACTTAGAGTACATGCGCATTAGGCGATCAATTCGATTCTGTGTTTTCTAACGCTATGAGCCTAAGCTCAATTTGTCTAATTTAAGCACATGAATGTGTTAGGATTTTTTGAAATGAACTGCAGCGTATGAAGCATTCATTAAAGTCTTAGGAACCATCTATTGTGTGTTTTTGGTTTTTTTTTTGCTCAATACGTTAGTGCTAACGAGTACTAAAGTCTCGCAAACGTGAAACTAAACTGCTGATATTGATACGATACATTATAATTGTTGTTAGATTAGTTATCAGTGTCACAGATATCTTAGTTATGTTAATGGCTTGAACCAAGGAACTTTTGCGGAAATACATCCACTATGCGCAGTTAATGCGTTATGATTATATAGAGAGGTGAAAGGCTATTTGGTTTAAGCGACATTTCGCTTATTTATATTTATCTTTGTAATTAATTGTGCATTTGATTTGGTATTATTAACATCAGTAGTTCGATGTTTTTAGAGAGAGAAAGAGAGATAATACATTTTATTGCACACCAACACAATTTACATTAAAAAAAACAGTAAAAAGCAGATACATTTGTACAATAGGCGGTCTTATCGCTAAAAGCGATGTCTTCCTGACAACCGTTTAATTTACAGAAATTCTGGAAAATATAAAAATATAGCAGGTACGTATGTTTTTAGCTGTATTTTATTCTATTGAAATTGCTCAACATGTTTTGTTATGATATTTTATCTAAATTTTAAACATTAAATGGCTCTCCTGTAAAGTTGCAAAAAATGTCGCTTAACCCAAACAGCTCTTCACCCTTCGATATGTGTGTGTTTGATGTTTTTGTATACGTTTATAACGGTAAATGAGTCGACTATTATCAAAGCCGGCAATCTGACTTTTGGAAAATTATTGGTAAATCAGAAAAACGAATTATTGACTTTGTATTCCATTGGCAGTCACAAAACTCTTCGGAACGACATCTTAGATAAATAACAGGTTAACTATTAACCTTTATTTAATGCAGGTTTTGAACCGTATTCTTTGAAGGAGACGATTATATTCAAATCAATCTGTATTCACATATCAATAACATTTTTTTGTCCAAATGCACAGATTGCCACCTTTGATAATAGACGACTCAAATGTGTAAAATAATTAGGTGCTGTCAGGAATATCAAAGGTAATGAAAGAATGCTGGTACCAAAATCCGGCGGCCAGGTTGACTGCGCTCCGAATCAAGAAAACCCTTGCCAATGTCGGAACAAACGGCGCGGACTACATCAAACTTTGAACTAACTGCACCAGTGCTAATTTTAACTGAACTATGATCTTTTTTACACTGTGGTCAAATTTAGAAGGTATTATGCAACTTTGGTATCTACGTACACAACCGTGTTTCCATTTCTTTTTTGAAAGGTAACTTATACTTGAGACCTTAGAACTTATATCTCAAGGTGGGTGGCGCATTTACGTTGTAAATGTCTATAGGCTCCAGTTACCACTTAACACCAGGTGGGCTGTGAGCTCGTCCACCCATTTAAGCAATAAATAAATAATATTTTTTTTTTTTATATTTGAAAGGTCATTGTAAGATAGTAATAATATTCCTATTTAAATTTAACTTGAAATTCAATTCAAACTTCTTTTCAACTTGTCTTTAAGAGAAACGAAATAAATTTGAATGATTTTATTTCCGTGTATTCGAATTTTGAACAGAAATCGTTTAGAGATTGTTTTAATACGAATAAGAGAACTTGATTTATTCCGCAAAGTCCATAGTTCAGTTTGAAGTCTTTTTTTTATCTATTTAAAATAATCTGAGCTCTGATCGCCCGAATGCAAATGGCACTTTATATTTTTTCTAGATTTAGTTAATTCAAGACTGAAATAATTAAACATATAATTCTTAATACATTTATACTTGCTGCTTTTTTTTTTGTACTGATCGTTTGTCTGTTTTTAACGTTAATAGAATTCTTTGGGAGATCAGAGCCGTAAGTCTGGTCTAGTGTTTAGACGTTTTGTTATTGAAACGTTAAGTGTCCTTCTTATCGTAACGATGTTGTGTTCTGTTCAACTAAGCTTCGTTGTAGTGGATACAAGTTATTATAGTTTTGGACCTGACATGTTCCAGTTATACTCTGTTCATTATCGAACAGCGGTAGTATAGGCAACGATGCCACTTGGGACAAGCTACCGTACGTGTTTGGTTATAAAGGGTTGTTGTGTGTAATTCTAGTTAGTTCTTCTCGGGTCGGTTATTATGCTAAGAATAGCTTTCGTGTTAGTTGAGGTATAAACTAGTCCATATTATCAGTAGTTGTGATTTTAACTTAAAAAAAAAAGGAATTAATAAAACGTAAAAAGAAAAATATATTATTATTATTATTTATACTGTATACACTTTATATTACGTTATATTCTTTTATGTGTATTTTATACATTGAGAAAGCAAGCGAATATAATTTATTTCGCAGATACGTATTTCAAGCCTTATTACGCGAAGGCTTTATGTTAGGTTAGTGTTCGATTTTAATTTTTAAGTTAATTTCTCATTTCAAACATATATATATTTTTTTAGTATGGAAAAGTCAAACTTTAGAATACGCGTCTTAAGATATAAAGAATCGGTATTTACGTAGTCATAACAACAATCTATATACATAGAATTGATTGTCGTTTTAAGCAGCAGATATCCGAACTGCTGTAGATAGTATAACTTAGCGTGATAACCGAGTTCTTAGGCCCACACATATTTGAATCGTAAGACGGCATTTACTTAAGACACGTGGATTGTTTGTTTGTTTTTTTATTCTTCTTCTTTTAAATTTGAGTTGAGTCGCGAGTACGGACCTGAAGCGTGCTGGGATCGCGTTCGACTTGTGCATGCCACCTCGCTCTACCTCAGATTGTATCAGATTGGAGCATTTATTGGAAGTAATATGAAGCGCTCCCGTGCTCGCTTGTAGTGATATATTTTTGTTACCAAGTGCGTAATTTTAAACTTTTATTAGCGGGGTTATATAATTCAATTTTATTTTCCGTAAAATAAAAATAACAGATTGACATCGTATTTTTTTTTTTTTATAATTATAATATTTATTTTTGTACACTACGTTTTCTGTGATACGAGAATGAACCGCGGCTTTTATTGTAGGTTTAAATATGTTAGTTCAATGACGTAATCACTAATGTTATGTTTTACATGAAACCGATTTCTTATGTTTCCTCTTGAACAGTTAGTTTGTTATATGATTATGATTTCATATCCCGTAGAATGTTACGCCAGATTTATTACTTTGTTGTTCGCTTCTCGTTACAGAAGCGTTTGTACCGCGATCGAGTTTGACATGTGACGTATTGACGTATTGTCAATTTTAAAACGTATTGGAGGCAAACGTTTCCTGAAACTATTCCCATTTGTACCTTTCAAATCGTTAAAGTTTTACATTAATTATTAATATTACCGGTTGCCTAAGAATATTCTGAGATTTTTTAACCATATTTTATTAGCAAACTTCTATTTCTGACAACGTTTTAACATCTTACAAGGTAGTGTGCTTAATATGAGCGTTAGCGATTCGTATGAATCAAACCCTTACTGTGTAGGTGGAAAAACTTAATCTTAAATAAAACGGTGCCCACTTTTTGTAAGTTTATCGAAAATAGAATACAGAAAACTTATGGAATTAGAAAAATTGTTTTCTTGTAAATGAAACCGGGTGGTGTCCTCTTTACACAACTTATCCTAAACCTTAGGATTTATAAGTGGATAGACTTTTTTGTAATTTTTATACGTATAGTAATTTTAATTATTTATTTTTGTGTTCGATTTTTTCTAAATAACCCTACTTACTCGTATATTTATTTATATTTAATACAAATCGATGTTCATACGTTATTTATATATAGAAATAATTTTATTTTACGAGACCGATAGTACTTCGATGTACAATATAAGTAAAGGCTTAGATTTCATTATTATTTTATTTTAATTTGTGTACGTTTAATGTCAGTCTTATACAGAGATAATAAATATTCGTCGATGGTGAACTTACGAGACTGATTCTTTGTAAATTGTAAACCTAATGTTCGTTTATATTTGAAAGCGATCTTCGACGTGACGCTCGCCCGCCACGCATCCACAATTCGATGTACTTACAATGCACGTGATACGCGCAAACTATATCATTAACTTAAACAAGTTATTAATTATAAAATTGCATCAGTTTCGTATATAAACGAATGATATCGCGAAGATTTGATAAGTCGGCGCGAACGGGAAAAACGTAATGCGGTTTATTAAATAAACACGTTTGTTGCGAAGCGTCGAGTTTATTATTATTTAAACGCTTTGCGCTTGCTGTTGCATCACGGCGTCTTAATTAATTCGGTGCTGGTATAGAGGCGTGGGTGTTGCGTCGTTGATGAGCTTAGCTGGTTTCCGAGACTCTGAAATAACCGTAACGCTCGCAGTACGAACAGATTAATCGTAACGAAAAACTTAAAACGAATGATCTCTTGAATTTTGAAATGTACATAATAATTCGTAACGAAGGGTAAAGTTTGTAATAAAAGTGACACGCGCGGCTCCCTCGAGACGTTTGCCCAATTACATCGTAGATGTAATTTCCTCAGCGTCGTCCGTTTTGAATTTAAGGATTTAGATTCGTTTTAAGTGATGCAGACGAGAAACTGTAGTACTGTAGTTATTCGAACAAAAGAGTTTTTCTAGTTGAGAGTTTACAAACGCGCACACTATAAAATTATATATTTTTTTGTTTTAGTAACATAAAACCAATGCTATCGATTTAAATACGTGCGTACCTAACTTAATTATAAAGAATATTAATCGGTTAAGTGATATTGAATAGCAATCTTACCTATGTACCTCAAATCGTAAATTATTCAGAGTATATGTTTTAATGCGTTTTAGAAAGTATATAATATTATGAAAATTATTTTTGTATGTTACTTAACATACGTACGCGGTGCTAGTGTGTTTTGCACAGCCCTTCGCGTTGTAACTTACGGACTGTTGAAAAACTACTGAGATAAGCAATAATGATACTTCCGAAGAGATATTTAATTTTTTTTAATTAGGTTTATTAGTAGGGCCGTATAACTTATAAGCAATCAGAAGTAACTGAAAATGTAGTAGGTATAATATATTTATCAACATAATTATATATTTCTATTATTATAGGCGTTTTTTGAAGCCTGATATATTTTTGTCATTTTACGTAAGAATTATATTAATTAATAAATGTATGTTGGATTAGGAGACCTGATTTGATTTAAAAATTATGTATTGCAACTAAAACTAGCTGTAGTATTCACGATTATTATGTTATTATTGGGATAACAAGATGGCCGGATAAGTAGGAATCCAACGTATATGGTAGAGCACTATAATTATACGATTAGAAATTTGTCAATTTATACATACACTTTATTCGACTAGATTTGTGCATTAATAGTTTGCAGAAAAAGAAAAAAAATCCTGGGTGAAATTATTCTCCAAAAGCCTGTTTCAAATTGTTTTCATTTCAATTTATTCAAATTTTGATGTTAGATATTTAGCGTAAGTGTTTTTTCCAGTAAATTAAATCGACATTTTACTAGCGAACATTATGTAATAATGGAAATGTAAATTGAGAATCGAACATAACTTAATATAACTCGAACCTGAACCTGATCGCAACATAAAGAAATAACCACTTAAAAAAATACAGTTCGCTAGGCTGAAGATGCAAATTGTGTCCGTAGATAAAATATGATGTCTATGCTCTTGTAGTTGCTAATATTATTCTAGACTAAGTGGTTATGTTCAGATTGATGTCATATTAACAGATCTAAAATCTTGGTACTACTTACTTATTTGTTTGTAAAAATATTTGATGAGCAATACCAAAATAGTACAATTAATTATGTTGAAAATGCAATATGGATATGTATTTAGAGCGGCAGCGGCATTTAACGTGCAAGAGTGAATTCTGTTTTATTCCAAATAATATGTTTTATTTACTATCTGTAAATACCACTTATATAATTATTCCCATTGTGTAATTTTATAAATTGGTTATGGAGTGAACTAATTAAATAAATAAAGTAAAACAGCATTTCGAAGTGTTTTTATTTGTTGTTGAAGCCGATACCTTATCTACATCATTTTGTGTTATGTAAAAAACTATCAATAACTGGCTATTTTTTTAGGTAGAAACAAGATAACTGCGTTCGCAGTGTGATTGCATAATTTTATCAATCAAATTGAACTATTGAAGCATTAATTAGTGGCCATTTATATTGTTTTTGCAATTGTAATACAGTGATTTCATTAAATAAAAATAAAAATAGCTTGTAAAATCTAGCTTAATTTTATTATAATGGCAATTTTATTTACTGGTGGTAGGACCTCTTGTGAGTCCGCACGGGTAGGTACCACCACCCCGCTTATTTCTGCCGTGAAGCAGTAATGCGTTTCAGTTGGAAGGGTGGGGTAACCGTTCTAACTATGCTGAGACCTTCGAACTTATATCTCAGGGTGGGTTGCGCATTTACATTGTAGATGTCTATGGGCTCCAGTAACCACGTAACACCAGGTGGGCTGTGAGATCGTCCACCCATTTTAGCAAACAAAAAAAAACATTTTTGATACTTTTTATATTATGAAAATTTGCGAAATCCCCAAAAATGTAAGGTTTGAAAAAGTATACGCCTCAAATTGAAAATCTATTTTTGAAATTGTTGAAAATGCGAACTTATGTCAAACCATTTCTCTGGCAATTAAAATGTCTCCGAGTAGATTTATTTACAAAAATATGAGAATTATAAATCAATTTACTGAATGTTACCTGCTAATTTTCAATAACCTAGATCTTTAAAGCCAGCGGTGTTTTATTTTGAAGTATGGAAGGCTATCATTTTAAAAGAAAAAATAAAATACTGTTTCAAGACATGCTTTATATTTTGTGCGACTAAGGTACTAATACCGATTTACATAATTCTCATGTAATTTAAAAAACACCAATATTAGAAAAGTTTAAAAGATAATTGACATGAACTGTTTTATTTGCATAATTCCACGGGAATACAAAAAAGTGCATTTATAAACTTATTACTATCTTAAAACTAATTGGTCTAAGATCCACATGGACGGATTCGTTACTATTATGAATTACTCTCATTTGTAAGGCACAGTGTACTAACTTTGTTTAAAATAGTGCTATTTTCAGTTGGTATCGAATAAGCATCTATTTCTTTTTTTCATTTTTGTTGACTACATAAAGTCCAAAACAAAGTGCAGTATATTTGAAAATGTTACAGGTACTCTTGTAACTTGCTCTATCTTTAGTTACTTAATTTGATTATGCATATGATACTTTTTGTTCATAAGCTTCATCTTCATTCCATTCATCTTGGTCAGCATATGTGGTGTGCCTTAATTTGCACCACTGAGCTCCAAATCTTAAAATTAATATAATAACCATCAAAACAAACATTGAAAGCACTGCTACAGCAGGATATATCAACATGAATGCCATTTCTAAATGTCACTTTCTCTTTTCTGCAACTCCAAGTACTCTTGTGATGAAGTGAGAGGCTGACGGGATATTGATGGGGGTAAATCAGACTCGTGTCTTAAAACTTCATGATATTCGTCACTGTGGTATGGTGCCACAAATTGAATAGGCAATTTTTCAATGTTTAACTCAGTCAAGTCAAGAGGAGGCTGTTTATGAGGGGTTGTAGACCAGATGGAAACAATCCAGCGATTTCCTGTAAATAAAAATTAAACATCATTACATTGTATCTGCTTTTTACTATTTTGACTAATCTTGACTTTTATGTATTGTAATTCATAAAATGACATGAAATAACACAACAAATTTTATGTTCAGATTTGAACTAGAACTCTTGGCATGCTAACCTGTGTGTCTATCGAGCCAATAGTCAGAGTATCGGGAGCAACAGCAAACAATGTTTAAAATCAGGAGAAAACCCAAAATAACGGAACTTATAGCTATCGCTATGTAAAAAGGTGTAAAATCACCGACTTTTGATATGATGGGGTTTATAGACTTATACGTGCCGTTCCCTGTAAATAAGTCAATAGGTTCAGATGCCGACATTATTTTCGGCTATGCGGGTAACCTGCCAAAGAAAAATTCGAATAAATCGAGATGTTGGAATCAGACCACGCCTAGCTAGATACCCAATCTAAATAACTGTACATTAGGGCGTGGTTTTTTGTTTAAAACTGGAGACAACTTTCACAAAAGCATGAACTTACTTATTTTCTTATAGTAACGAAGTGAAGTTTCGCTAGTAACTCACTGTTTCACTTAATTTAGTTAATTATTAGTTTCGCAATGGATGAAAATACAAACAAATAGTAACGGCTCAGCAGGCGAATGGCAATCACGCCTTCAAATATAAGGACTATAGATAATACAACTACGAATGAATGAAATTCACAACTCGTACAAAAATAGGTACATTTTTTTTTAAAGTGATTTTATGACCTGGTAACTAAGACCTTTAAGTCATGTCTTATTTTAATTTATATTCTTATTTTTATGAAAAATGATAATATGGAGTGAAATGAAATGAAAATGATTAATTTGAGACGTTAATGAACTGGGATGAAATTAAATGAAATGAGATGATATGAAATGAAATATAATATTAGTAAAATGGTGGTCATTTACTAAGATTTTTTCAGTGGACTTTTTGGAGGACCCCGAGAAGTTGCGTCCAGCGGCTTTGTTTCATTTTCCCACATTTGTGCACTTTCACAGATATTAAACAGTTAATAAACCACCGTTATTACACATTTAAACCTGAAGAAACACTAAATAGACAAAATAAAACAAATCACACAACTTCACTCCTCGTGTTCCCGCCAAAAAGTCCAAAATAGATACATACGAAGAAGTGTTGCCGCTTCAGAAAAAGCTCTCGAGAACCGCCTAAACAAAATTTGCTAATAAAAAGCAGAGAATAAAAAATTTCCAGAAGCTTATGACTTTTTTGCATTGCGTTCTAAATACGTGTATACAGATACTAAAAGGTTAAAATGTAGTTAGTAATGTTACGAGTTGAGACTCAGGATAAATAAAAAAAAGGGTGCGTGTACTTATGTACGCGCGTAAGAAGTTATACTTTATTTTGATTAAATTTATTTCTTTTTTTTTAAATATTAAATAATTAATAATAAATATTTAGCGTTAATAATTTAATAATATTTAGTATGAATTATATTAAATAATAATTTTGTCATTTATATTACTAAATAATACATACGGATAGTTAACCTCAATTGTATTTGGAAAGGGTTCCCGATTCTTCCCAATCTACGCTATTTCAAATGAAAATTTCAACAAGAAACAAAATGTTCTTTTGGTCTATTTTATCTGTCGAATTAAAATGAAGGAAACAAAAATCACTTAGTCATCTATTGAGTTTGTGAATAATTTGATGAAAAATGAGTTTTATTGATTTATTATAAATTATTTATTTTATAGCAGCTATTTCAGCTTCAGTTTGAAATATATTATAGCTTCACGAAAGAAATAGGCTGGATGATGGTATCTGCGGTTGCAAGATCACAATTAGATGTTACTTACGTACCAGTAAATTGATGTATGTAGAACCGATACGTAAGTATCTTAGAGAAGCGTCAGAACGCTACTTTAAATCTCTTATCGTGGCGACCGCTAACTACACATCTGACCCAGGCAACGGGGCAAAGCAAAGTCGCCGCCGCCCAAAACCCCAGATCCACCCTCGGTGCTTATAGGCTTTTCAAGCATCGGTCACCGTCCTCGCCGAACTCGTCAACTCCGATGAAGAGTCTGACGTGCGAACTAACCGACAGACACAACCCCACTAATTTTATCGCCAGATCTTTTCAGTGGCTCGCGAGTCCATTCGGTGGTAGATTCAGCGAATCTACCACCCTCTTGCTAGGGCTAGTGTTAGCAAATCTCTTAGGTTGAGTCCGTGAGCTGAGCTACCGGTCCGCGTGAAGTTGGAATAAGCCCTTAGGCTAGCAACGATTAGGTAGGGGAAAAACAAATAAAATATCTATTTATTAACTGACTTATTTTTAGGCTTTGTACATAACAATATTTTAAAAACATCTGAAGGATATTTTACAAAAAAAATTGAAAACTTTGTTGTGGAAAAAATGATAGCTTACCTTAATATTTAAATTTGACTAGCGGATAAAGTTACTTAAGAAAAGTAAATAAAAATAAAAATAAAAACAATTTTAGTTTAATAATTGCATTTTAATTTAACAATACGTGCCAAATTGCCTTCATATAATGTTTATAAATGTTAGACAATAAAATACAACAGGTAAAGCCCCCGATTTTACTAGATTTGCCATACTCGGAAGTTTCTATTATTTTTCTCTACAAGTAAATGTAAAGTAGTAGTTTATATGATGAATGTATAGAAATACAAAAAAACTATAGTTTATTTAAAAAAGGTATTTTCTACGTTATTAAAAAAAAACACGTTACATCTAAAAATAAAGGAACCTGGACAATTATTATGTGACAAAGCTTTTGCCTTTTTCAGGTACTGTCGTCATGCTATTTACATTTTTAGTGTAATTGTGTTATGCACTGTTACATTCTACTAGCATTACGCTTGTAGGAACTAAGCAATTGATTGGAATTGATATAGAAAATACGACTTTGCATTAGCTTATCCCATACAATTGTGTCCTTTCTACGTTAGTAAAATGTAATTTTTATGGGGAATATGTAGATAAGGTTTGGATATATTGAGTCTATTATAGTCCAGATACGGTATGAGTGACAAATAGCTATCGCAAAAATACGCAATAATGACATTTACTTGGATGACATTTTTTTAACAAAATTGGTGACTTTACCTAAGGTTAACTTAAGATTCTTCGTTAATTTCGAGACCATAATACTCGTACATTAGGTAAACATCTACACAGTAAGGTAAACATTTACACAGAACAGTAATAAAAACTGTAAAGTAATGTTATGTATTAATTTAAAATTTTCACATTTTCTTTGGGAAAGCTTAATTAATTCGTTAAAAGAGGGAATTCTAAATATACTAATATATTAAGGGAATTCTAGTTTATTACTCGTAACACGTGTAAAAATGCCGTTGTTCTTCTACAAGTATAAATTAGATACATTTTCATAGCAAAATTCGTTCTCGTTTCATGTAGAATAATAATGAAGGAGCCAGCCCGGCGTATGAGATTCTTCACAACATACGGACGTACTCAGATTTGTTTTGACACACGCATCTGTATGTAACTACATTGTACAATTTTCCTGACACGACCAGGTAAAAAAGCTACATAAGAACGAAACTAAATCGACGCTTGAAAGGCAAAAGTGACTAAGCGACAATAACTGATTTATACATAGATGATAGGCAATACCCATATTCGATGCGCAAAATAAATAAATTTCTAGGTATATTAAAATCATTTCAATCCTACAGCTACTAGCTAGATTCTACTACAGCTAGATTCGTTAAAATAAATTTTGATTTCAGGTATTTCAACTTTAAATTAGTCTACTGTAAAGTTCACGCATTGTCGCTTAGTCACGTTTGCCTTTCAAGCGTCGAAATATTGATTTTCGTTAACACTACCTTGCGGATAATTTGTGTCGTAAACGCAGTAAAACTATAATAATTACATAAAGTAAATCAAAATGACATGTGACAAAAACTGATAGTAAAGACGCTAATCAGGTTGTTAGCGGTATCAAGTCATTCACCTTGTTTGTTGTTAACAAAATTATAAAAGTTACGATACTTTAATAATATTAAGTTCTTCGTTCTTCAAGTAGCACGAGTACGTCCCTGTTTGATTCTTAAATAAATAATAATTTACAAGTAGGTTAAACTAAAGACAATTTTCTTGTTGACTATCTCTGCTGGATCTCGGCAGTTGATCTAAAACAATATATAAATTACATTTCATTAGAAATACGCATAATTTGTTTACTTATAACATGTTTATTGTACGTGTTCGGCTTAATGTCAGAACGGCGGGGCGCCTTATCTAAATCGGCTTTCATTTTCATCAAAGCTATGTACCTAAACAAAATAATTTCGCTATTCTTGTCTACGTCAAGGTTTTCAGACGAAAAAGCAACTTAGCCAATTTATTATTATTGAAATTGATTTAAAGAGCAGTTCGTGGCGTTGCTCGATTCTAGATAACGAGCCTATTTCTGCCGTGAAAGCAGTAATACGTTTCGGTTTGAAGGGTGGGGCAGCCGTTGTAACTATACTTGAGACCTTAGAACTTGTATCTCAAGGTGGGTGGCGCATTTACGTTGTGGATGTCTATGGGCTCCAGTAACCACTTAGCACCAGGTGGGCTGTGAGCTCGTCCACCCATCTAAGCAATAAAATAAAAAAAAGAGCACTGGATTTTTTACTATCTTTTATTTAATAGTATAGGTTAAGTCAAGAATTAAGTGTATGTATCGTGGCCTAAAGGATAAGATGGCCGGTGCATTCGTATCGAGCGATGCGAGTGAGCCGGTGTTCGAATCCCGCAGCCGGGTACCATTTTAGGCAGTAAATACGTATTTGACAAATATTAACGAATGACTTCCACAGTGAACGGTGAATAAGATCGTGTAATAAAAATCAAACCCGCAAACATTATAATTTGCGTAATTATTGGTGGTAGGGTGTCATGTGAGCACGCACGTTTACATATTTTCTGCCGTGAAGCAGTAATGCATTTCGGTTTGAAAGGTCGGACAGCCATTATATTGTAAAAATTTAGGGTTATAAAACTCATGTCTCAAGATCGGCAGTAGCGTTGATGTGGTTGATGTCTATGGGCTTCGGTGACTACATTGTATCGGGTTGGCCGTGAGCTCTTCTACCCTATTTAACAACAAAAAAATTTGATTTACTAAAAATTATCGAAAATCGACCATAATTACATACACCCTAAAATCTAGATTCGTTTTAGATACGTTTTGACTTGCTATCTACATTCCGCTTGTAATAGTAGAAGAAGAAAACTCTTCTAATTTATTTGTTGTTAACAGAAAAGTACCTACGCAATAGCCACTGAGAGAAAAAGAAAAAAGTACAGAACTGTTTTGCCTATTATTGATGTATGATATTATATTGTCTTGTTGTAGATTACAAACACAAAATCGACCACAGAACAATAAAATAACATCTGACGTAAAATAAATAAATCAACCTAAAAAAAATACTCGAAGTGAATAAATTATTTCTGATGCGAATCTGTAATGCGTTCCACTTTGAAGGGCGGGAGAGTAATCATACGTTACAATTGTGACTTTGATCTCATTTCTTCAGTTGGGCGAGGGCATTGACTTTTCTATGTCTGTGAGCTCCAGTGCCCACGTTAAACCGGGTGAGCTGTGAGTAAGATCGGCCCAATTCGATTTAAAAAAAAAAAACTGTTCACGTTTGTGTATTCACACCCGACACACACACGTGTCATTCAGAGTTTGGCGTTTGATGTACCCAATAGTAATAAATGCTGACGTATTGTCAGCAATCATATATATGTTACTATTGCTGAGAAACCTTCGTGGTAACAATGAAGTAAGTTAGTAAAATGCGCTTGTTTCGTCTATGAAGCAGCATATGTTGTAAATTGCCTGAGGCTCACGTCTGGAATGATTAATGACAATCACTATCTTTACAAGGCGATGTCCTAAAGGTATGCAGAACCATTTGTATAATTTTAAATATTAATATTATTTCACGACTGCCTCTCCGTCGTCGCTTCGCCAGCGTGGAATATACTTTATAACGCTTTTGCAGAGCGGAATGAAGCGAACTATTTTCGCTCGTAAACTATTTCTATACCAAAATCGATGGTATAGTTTGGGCGCGGAAACATAACGTACAGACAGTTACTTTCGTATTATAATATTAGTATCGATTACGGCCAAAGTCTGAATTTTCGATTGATTTTCGATATTTGATTTTCCAAACTAAAATACCTTTGTATTCAGACAGTTGAGTTTTTATTTTTATTTTCTACATTTACAGACGTTCTCACGGTTCACTGGTGTAAAGGTTACAGTAGTTATAGACACTACAATGTAAAACGTACCACTTGTTTGAGACAAGAAATCGAAGACCCAGTAACTATTATAATCAATAACGACGGCTCCAATCATGATACCGGAACACTAATTACGTCGCTACGGAAATAGATAGGTATGAGTTGTCTTGCCCGTGCGAGCTCACAGTACACCTTAAGAACAGTAACTTTAGAGTAATTTTCGACTACGTTCATTTTGTTCAATCGATAATGATGAAAAGGCTGAATTAAAATATTCAACATCGAATGCTTAATGTAAAGTGAAATTTTTTTTTACCGCTTGGGAGTGCGGCGCTAGCTCCAGGCCTTTTTAATTTTCGGTATATTATAATTTTTATCTTTTTAACTGTTTTCTGTTACCACAATAATAATTATATACACAAGCATTAAAAAAGGTCGGACTCAGAGTTTGCTTAGACGTTTGTTCTTAGGACTCTTTCGGGTCCTTGTTGGAACGGGTGGTAGAATTTATTATTTATTGCAATAACAATGTTTACTCACATTCCAATTGAAATGAATTATTCTGAATTTGAAGCAAGGCGTTACATAAAACCCTTATAAAATTAAGAATTTATGTTTCTGTTATTTTTATATATTAAAGATGTGTATTACGACTTACCCTGGACTACTTTCTCTTCTGGGCCAGGACTGATGTCCGTCCAGAGTTCTGTTCCCTGGTAAGAAAATTAAAACAAACAAAAAATAAAACCGTGTACATGTGATTCAATCGCCAAATAAAAAAAAATGGCTTTCGTTGTAGATCTTCTAATTTTGAATTATCAAGCTGTGTGCTCTAATTTTAAAATTGTCTAAAGAAAATTGAAGAACTTGAATTAAAGAATGGACAAAACATTTATTTTAATACAGATTAATATCAAATTGTTACATGTTACTTGTTAATATATACTTTAATTGTTGATCAACTTAAATATGGGCGGCATTTTTATTAATACAATTATTATTGAAAATTTTGTAACAGAACTAACAGTTCTTTTTGTCGGACATTCGATTCCTTCTCCGTTCTCTAGGGGCAGTTCGGCGTTTGGATGTGGCGGATCGCACCAAACTCTCAATGATCTCGTCGTCGGCTGACAGATCTCCGCTGAACAAAAAAAAAAGTTAGTAAAAATTATAAATGCAATAAAATAATGAATTACCGAATATAAACGTAAACTTACGTTGTTTTTACATTGTGGCAATCATCCGTGAACACATGTTAAGTTTGTACGTATTTTATTAGTTTTTTTTTTAATCGCTTAGATGGGTGGACGAGCTCACAGCCCACCTGGTGTTAAGTGGTTACTGGAGCCCACAGACATCTACAATGTAAATGCGCCACCCACCTTGAGATATAAGTTCTAAGATCTCAGTATAGTTACAAAGGCTGCCCTATTCTTCAAACCGAAATGCATTACTGCTTCACGGCAGAAATAGGCGGGGCGGTGGTACCTACCCGCGCGGACTCACAAGAGGTCCTACCACCAGTAAAAAATCTGCCTACCGACTATGAACACCGTAATAGTCGCATAGCTTGATAAGAGTACGCCTGTCTTAACTTTTATTATGACGACTTTTAAATTATTTAGACCAATTCAGTTTACAAAAAAGAAGCATCTGTCAATGCTTACATCACTATCTTCTATAACCTCAAAACAAATCTGCCATTTCACATGCACATAAGTTTACAGATTAATAAGTACAAGTGCGCGCGCTTTTAGCCGTTTGAAATTTATAATTTATGTTTCTTATTTATAAATTACCAGTAGGTTTGTAGATGCGTTGATACGTAAAATTGTACCACAGATTCAACTTTTTTTACGATAGAAAAATATAAGAATTAAAACAGAAAACCGCTATTGAGTTTAGGTTATGTAATTAAATTTATAAAAAAGTTAATACTCACTTGACTAGCATTCTGTTAGTGGAGGCCTGTGACTTGCGTCTCCCTTCAGTGAGGCTGTCAGTATCAGGATCTGTCTTCAGGAGTTCCTTTAGGGCGTGATCAGCAGTGTGGTCTCCGTTTTTGTTCGAATAGTTCCCGACCTGAAGCAATACGACAATAAGTTAATGTCATTATTATAAACATATGAATCTGTACTTTTTTTAAATTTATTAATCCGTGTTTTTTGCTACGTGGTACATTTATAATGTAAATGTAGTTTGAAACATGGAGTTAAAGCCTCAAACAGACGTAGTGGCCTACAGGATAAAACGCCCGGTGAATCCGTATGATGCGACGGTGTCGGTGTTCGAATCCCGCAGGCGGGTACCAATTTTTTTTGCAAATGTTCATGACTGAATTCACGTTCACGCACGATACACTCAAACCGTGTGATAAAAATGACAAATTACAAAAATAATAATTTGCGTAACTACTACTACATACTACTGCTACCTTAAAATCGAGATGTATTACTGCTTCGCACAGAAATAGGCGTCGTGTGGATGCCTACCATTTCGAGTTCACAATAAGTTCTAATACTGCTTCGAATACATTACTTTTGATGTTGAGTTTTTATTCAAACATAATCAAATGGTACTTCCTTGAATGATTTTTCTAACAATTCCACGACCCAGAAGTAGATTTTTCTCTTGTGTTATGGGTAAGGTAACACAAAAGATAAAAAACCAGGCCTCGAATACAAGATATCGAAAGTACTGATTCCGGTGGCAATCTAACCCGGAACCCGTTAAGGAATAGTCCGAGTCATTGACCACAAGATTGTCAATAGGCTCTCAAACGATGATTAACGCTGACTGATAATTAAATTCCATCAAGTTACGTATGCTTCGAAAATATGGCAGATTCTTACGTCAATAATCATTTTGCCTCTGGTCTTGTTCCTCTCCCTATGATTTGCTCTTTTCTCCATCTGCTGTTGGACTCTTTCTCTCGTAGTGCGGTACTCTAAAGCGAATTCCGCTATGACTTTTAGGAACTCTGAAGGTTTTGTTTTCGCAATATCCGAAGGTGGAACGCCGAACCGCAGCAATAATTTCCCAAATCTGCAACAAAATTTATTTTCTGATACTGCTTTTTTTTGAAAGGAAATTCGGATTAAATTTGTTTGGGATTTTTAAAGACCAGATTAGGTGCGCGTAAAACATGTGTTCTGTGTGCTTAGTACGTGTTTTTTAACGTTCTCGATATCGTAAAAGTTAACTCGAATTTGTATGCAGTTGGAACAGCGCCCCTAGCGGAAAACGTAGGAAAATGTTCCAAGTCCATACAAAGACTTAACTTTTACGCTATCGAGAACGTTAAGAAACTCGCACTAAGCACACTGAGAATTCCGGGTTTTCACGTAAGAATTGTGTAATTCGCGAGTGATTAGTTTTGAAGAACTGCTGCAGGCGAGCAAAACGAACTCGTCAACCACTATGGGTGTTTTGAATTCGCGTTCACTACTCCGGCTCGCTATTACGAATTGATACGACTGGAAGCCGTTCTGGCTCAGTCGATGCAAAATCATAGCTCCTGTGTAATCGATTCGATTCTACATCACCTCCGCACACATTACCGCTTGTAGCTTACTTTTGACTAGGCAAGACGAAATCACAAATGTATCAACGAACACTAGATTATTTTGTCTAGGTGTAAAAAATTTAATTTTTTGGAAATATATGGTTGAAATGTAACTAAAGATTATAGCAAAAAAAAACAAAAAAAGGGATACATAAGAAATAAATTGTAGACAGAAATAAAAGCGTATTAAAAAGAGGCCGAATTCATTATTCATAAGAAATTCGAATTTTAATATTTTTTTTCTAATTTTTCTATTTTTAATTCTATTTTTATTTCAAATTTTATTTATTTTTATTTTAACTGTCAGTTCTAAATCCGAGAGTAGTGTGAAGAGATTTATTTCTTTGTTGTATAGTTACAGCATTGTTGGGCGCTTTCGGTAGTCACTATGAAAATTACGATTTAGAAAGCTTATCACGCAAACGTATGCAAACGTAGAAAACTACACGTACCCTACACGTAATTCTGTGCATGTGTGACTCTAGACTCAAATGCAAATATTATCTCTCAAAGCTCACTAAAGAAAGCCACAGGACAAGTATTTCAAACGAAAGGTGAAGCTTTGACCGCTACTGAATGATGTTTAAATTTCATGAATGAATAAATCGTAAGCTGTGTAGTACTTGGGCCGACGTTGTTAATAAATACGACATCCTACTTTATGTATAGCTTCGACTGCGTTTCTCGTGCGTAGGTACTTCGAGTTTAACGTCATTAATCGAATGACGAATCTGTTTCTACGGCATTCATGAAATTGTTCTCGTAAATTGCAATAACGAATACGAACGATTTTGACGAAGCATGTTGCTGATAACTCTGCTTCTATAATCTGACGAAGCGTGTTGCGGATAATAATATGTTTAAAAAAAGTGTTATTTCATTATTGCGAAAATTAAAGAGATTTATATACAATGTACTCTAACTCTTAGTTCTTAATAACGAATAGTGTGTCCGGTGTTTTGTTTTTCTTTCATAATGTGTTGGAATAGCTTCTGGTTCTTCTTTGATGATCTAAAGATTCCGGAACGTCACTTTAGCTTTTATTCTCGCGCGCCGTACTGTTGTTTACTAACAGTGCATATTGCAAACCCGATAGTAGTTGTCCATCAACAGCCCTGACTATTCTGCCAAGAGTATCCGACTAGAAAGAAGAAGAAGCAGTCACGGACCTCGTCGTCATAGTGAACTTGACCAGTAATTAATCTATCTATACTAATATATAAATTATATAAATCTACAGTGGTTTTTATGGATGTTCCGTTATAATTACTGAATCGTGCATCCGATTGACTTGAAACTTGGCATCCATGTAGAAAATACATGTGCTTAATGGATAGACTAATATTTATATGAGTGTTGGACTCCCTACACCATTTGCGGGGGCTTTAATGATGAGAATCATTGTGGGGGTGAGAAATAATAATGTTAATTTTAAATGTCCAGCGAAGCGGACGGGTACAGCTAGTTCACTATACTTATATATGTATAAATTAAATTGATAAACTTCTAGCATTAATCGAACAAAGCACTTTCCTGTGGTGTGCTCAAAAGTAAGAGAAATTCTAATCATAAAAATGATCTAGTTATAGATTACTCACAAAAAAATAAATAGATGCATTCCCCCTCTCGTTCAGGCGCTTGTCATATTCCTTATTTCATCTAACGAATACGTAAAAATTCTTTGATTTTATCCGGTGTGCCATTCTTGTTACCCTAGATGACATAATCATCTTGAAGATTAATTTAGCAGCGCGAATGGAAGCAGTCACCCGTGATTTTATCACAACGATAAAACTGTTATCCTTTCCTGGTATATAAATTACGTCATCTTTGTTAGATGCAAGCCAATGCCAACGTTTCTCGTTTTTATTAGAATGCTTTCTATGCAAACGCAACCGAGACTGATCTATCGTCTGTAATTAAACAAAACGTTTGGCCGATTAGAAAGTTCCGTCACCTTTTCAAGGTTTTACAATTGCACATTTTCATTTCGTCCTTTTGAATCGCTAAATAGCTTTGTTCGCTTCTGTTCAGGAATGAAAAGATTCATTTTCATGTTTAAGGATAACTTTGTGGTTATAAAGTGATTTAATTCTTTGGACATTTGAGAGGAAAAAATTTCGCATAAGCTAACGCATGAATTCGCTCTCAGAAGCTTGGAATTCATTTCTTGTAGTAACAAATATTCAAACAGCTCTTCTGTGACCGAACATCATTTGGAGTCAGTCAATATTAAAGACATCGTAATCATTCTGCATCTGATTGTCTTTATATAATCAGTTATTGTGTAGCCAAGAATATTTATTAGTTTTTCTCTGAACACATACATACTTCTGTCCATTTTTAATATTAAACTATATTGGCTGCAGTAAGAACATCACACCGTAACGTTTATGTTTCCATAAATCATAATGACATCTAAATATAATTTATAGTTTAGCTTCTTCTAACTTAATTTATTGAATATTGGAAGCTTCGATTGTTTTTAATATTAGAAGGGGGATAATAAGGAATATGACAAATGCCTGTAGAGTTTGCTGTTACTTGATACACATATTGAGAAGTGCTTAAATTTCATTAAAAAACAATACCGTTTTTTTATAAATTTAACTCTATTTATCTTTCGACGATGTCTTGCGATGTCAGGATCATATAATTTTGATATTTTACATTTCATGTCTTCTTTCAGTGAGGCGAAAAGACTTAATTAAATAAATAAGGAAATAAAGGATTTAACATTATCCTAGGCTTATCATAGATCATTATTTTTTATGAATAGACGCGTCTGTCTTGTTAAAACACACACTTTTTTGTTTGAGTGTACTACAATGGTGATCTCATCAAATTAGTACAGTACAAAATCATGGTCCCTTCTCAACTTAATACTATTTTTAACCAATTGTTGCTCTAATACTTAGTTACCCTGACTTTTATTACCACAAGCTCTGTATACGATTTTTTGTCGGTGTTAAAAATCAATTTTCAGCTATGATTGTGTATGCTGTCGTGAGTATTTCCGGAACTTATAGCGTTATTCTGAATACGTTTATCTATCATTATTAACTTTATCGAAATAGAATCGGCTCGTCGAGAACCTTATTAAGTAATTAGAATTAGTGTTTGATCTTGACATTAATGTTCCTTTGCGCCCTGATAACCTTCAAGCCTGAATGCCGTAATATATCTGCCCCCATTAATACGGGCGTATTTATTCAGATTTCATTCACGCTTTGCTTCTTTGTTTACATTTTATTATGATGACGCAATCAATCGTAGTGAGAGCTTCTGGATCGTGTTGTTTCTTTTTATTTCTGGAAAAAAACGTTCATCAATGCTCACGAGGAATTTTTTTAAGGGAATTTTTAATAAATATTTGCATTCATAGATTTTATTTACTGTTTACTGTCTTACGAAATCATGGTTCATAAAACAAAGGTAACCTTTTTATAACTAGCCAAAGAAAGCCGGTTTAGCGTTCTTACTCAGACTACTATTCACTGTGACAAACACAAAGAGATACGTGATTTAAGAACCGAACCCGCGGTCCTTGAAACGGCTTGCCATGTCTAGAAATAATCCGGTTATGAACAATTGTAATATCTTCTGGGATTAGCTTGATAAAATTATAGAACCACTTAAAATGTATTTATTGATTATTGTAATTATGAATAAGATAACCCAAACATTTTCATAGAAAGAATCTTTGAATTAAACGATATTCAAGTGTAATTGATATTACGATCTATTATCACTTAGGTTTTTGGTCAGCGGTCACCGCTAAACATTAACTGAGGCTTGAGGTCGTCCCCTCACACATCTACAGCTTATCGAACATCATTCTACTAACACATTCACAACGGTACTTGAGTGGTTTCTTAATTACCTGTATAGCCTTCAACGGATTCTTCTCGAAGATTCATTAATGGTATAATTCGTCAGTTAATATACGGTAGGGTGGAATTGTATCTTCTCTACTTTCTTGATATTTATGAACTCCGTCTCTCTAAGTCTCTCGAGCTTCGACAGTTTCTGTGCACATTCGACTGGTAAGGTCTTTGAGCTAAATCGGTTTACGAAGATCGTGAATTGAATTACATTTCAAAATAGAGGAAATTGAATTGTGGGCGTTTTGAGACACAGTGTTTGGTACTGGTCGGACGATCAATATGGTAGGTAGGTTCCGAGTGTGAGTTTTAATGTCGCCATTATACTTCATATCTATATATACTATATATCATTATATTTCATACAGTGCTACCGTCGATAATCTTGGAGTGACGATCGATTGATCTCTATCTTGGGCTCCACAGCTAACTTCAATCAGTCAAAATTGTTTGTTTGTGCTCCTTGCATTTCGGAATTTTTTCCCCGATTTATAATTTAAGATTTCATTCTTACTATACTGCCTATCGTCCTAGACGGACACCTGATATCTTGAGTTAAACAAACTTGAGTGACTTGAAAATTAGTTTATGCGACTTTGCGTCTTTAACTCATTGTAGAGTTAAAGACGAGTTCGCTTTTGCGATCCTCAGAATATTCAAATATTCATCCTCTGAATTGTTCTGTTTGGTCCCGTTTCGCTGTGCTCTTCAGGGCCGTATTGAATTTTAGTCATTCCGTCATATTTCCGGTACGCATATATTGCAGTCGCCAAAAAACTTAATATGGTAAATGGTACGTACACCGAACTACGCTACGATAGCTCTATAGCTGTTAAAGTCATCCACTACTGGAATGATTTGTGATTTAGCATTAGTCTCTCACCTCCCTTGAGGTAAATTTATGTTCGATTTTTTTTTTCATCTTGAGTGATGTATAACAAATCGTGTATAGGAGATTATTTTAAAATTTATTGCTCATTGCTAAATAATTATGTATCTATATATTTTAGATATATTCCGAATGAATACATAGTTATTGACCGTTACGACTTCATATGGAAAAAATATATTGAAGAAATAAGGTATTCCTTCTAAGCAATCCTACAACACCATTTAGTCCAGAAACATAATAATATACTGAAACATATACTGAAATGAAAACTGTCATCCCACAAACTCATTGAAATACGCTAAAATGTTAACTTTAAACCTGTAATAAATATTTCGCAAAGGCAATTAGCGTGGCTTTCGCTTGGATTTAATGTGGAGTGTAATGTGTTCGTGTCAAATAACAAATACGCAAAGCAGAAATTAATTTCGAAATTTGTTCAGTTTTATTCAATTTTTTTAAACTATTATTTACCTGCTCATAACTCTCTTTTTAATGACAGACAGTAATATAATCCTTTGAGCGGCGTCGGTGAGAAATTCATTAATCTTCGTCTTGAATATCTGCGAGCTGTCGTGTTTGGCTACCCTCTTCATGTGGTCCCAGGAAGCCTTACAGTCAGACTCTAACTTTTGAAGGTTTACGCTGAGTATATCGAAGTCCACTTTAGATGCTCGGATTACTGGGCCAACCTGATATTAAAATGAAAAATTTTCGAAGTGAAACTTCTAATGCAACTTCTAACAAAGTTGCGTTAAACGTTTAACGCTACCATGGAATAGAAAGAGACAGAGCGAGAGTGAATGAGAGCGGCACTCGAACGCATGTGCGCAGTTATACGTGTTACAGACCAGCGCGAGCGTTAGCAACGAGTAACATCCAATATTCTAATGAAGTATTTAAAAATATATATTTATTTATTTTTCTATCTATAAGTGAAAAAAATATAATATAAACGTTGAAGATGTCGCATATCTTATACACAAAATTCCCTATTACAAGAGTAATCTGATTTAAGGATGAAGAATGAAGAAAACCACAATACTACACATCGAAAAAGAAGTTTAACTTCATTCACGTGCACCAAGTTGCACGTCTACCCTTCTTTTTTTGTAATTTTATTTATGTGACTTAAAAATCTGAATTGATTTTTTGTTAAATTCAAAATTTTGATATATTGTATTGAAAACTTTACGATACTCATTAATGTACAATACATATAAAATAGAAAATAATCAAGATGGCTTACTTCACTAAAGAAGTCGGTACTATCCGGGAACTTTTCAATGATCATTTCGCAAATATGATAGAGAAGCGGGTGTTTGTGCACAGTGTCTTTCACCTCCATGACCTTAGACAAATACTCCAGTCGAAAGCCCTTCACGTGGCTTCCATTCAAGAAGTTGCCGACTGACCTCAGGGTCGATAGTATCACTTTGAAAGTTTTGTTTACTTTCAACAGTTCTATACCTTGCTTCAAGTCCATTAATGGTTCTGCTATCTCTTTCTGAAACAATATGAGTTCCGAATGGTTGTGAAGCTAATCAATAGCGACAATAAAAATGTTGATGAAATTGATGAAGAAAATCAACCACTGCAGAAAAATGCTTATGAAGCTATAGCAGTAAATTTTTGGGCGCTGGTTAAGCTTCTGATATGGCTGACTATTATGAAAAAACGGTGCTTTTCACCACCACTTGACCCTATGATTTCTTGCGAAGGTATCATATCAAAATTTACATTCTAATGTTATTGATAAAATATCAAAAATAATTTAAGGTTTTTACCTAATAGATACTTACACATTTAGTGCGGTACATTTAAAAAAACTATGGCATGAATTATTCTAATTAGTATACTTAGTAGTAGATGTAGTTTTAGAAACAAAAAAAAATACCTCTAAGTTATCAAAGTCCAGCTTGAAGACCCAAAGCTTTAGTCGCGATGACAGCTCATTGATGGACGCTAAGGTAAGTAGGAATTGCTCTGCGCTTCCAAGAGGTAAATCTGGATTGGCGTACTGTAAAATAGAAATGATTTTTTAATGAATATACAGTAGAATTTTAGAAGTCCTACCTACCTACTACCTACTTTAAATTAGTAGTTTTTTATTTTTTTATTTTCTCTGAATGATAATAGAAAAAAATACATATAATTAATATATACCGAGAAGTCATTAATGGTATATGATTAATAGTAATTCGAAATTTGTTTCCAGGCGAACATTGGTATAAAACATTGGTAAAAATATTAGAATAAATTCGTTGCAGAAAGACGAATTCCGAATACCAAAAATGATTAGGCAGGGTCATTACTTAGTACTGGACTAGCGAGGAGGCCTATCTATGTCTCGTGGCACATGTGGCCTGTTCTAGATACTTCAATTAATCTCTAAGATATTTCGGACCCATTTAGGCTTGTTTTGTAAAGAGATGTCTCGAAGTAACTTAATCTGTGTCATGCGAGTGTAATTAGTGAATTTTTATACATACCTGTGCTTCTTGTATTTTCACTTTCTCCTCTTCAGTAGGCAACATCGTGAGGAGTTTTTCAATTCCCTCTCTACCGATAACTGTGGCATCCATTTTCATGATAGCTGCTTTTATGGTCTGTGGCGTCGGTAATTTCTTCATCGCAATATTTATCGCGTTGGACCTTTTAGCATCTAAGATTAGGTTTCTCTTTGGCTCCATTAATTTCTGTAATTTATTCATTACATTATTCGATTTCTGTTATTCGTACTTTATTCAAAACAAAACTTTAATATGTGTCTTACTCACTTCCTATATAGTTAACGTGGCATCCAAATTCGGACGAGTGGCAGGACGACATGAAAGAAAAAAAAAAATCACGTGATCATCAATGGATTATTGCTAATAAATATGGTATAAGATATTTTTTGGACTCGACTGGACTTAACTTTGGCTTTATTGGATATCAATATAAAATAAACACAAATGCATAACATTAAATACAATAAGTAGGCTTATCGTTAAGGGCGATCTCTTTCAGATAACCATCAAGTAGACAAGAAGACAATATAGAAATCTAAAGATGTAGACAAGTAGACAAGACGCATTAGCAATTTCTCGAGACGCAAAAAAACTAAAGTTAAAACCAATGGGAATGAAGAAGTTTGAAGTTCAGAAATGATGATAAATATTTGTTTTGTTGTTAAGTACTTATACTCTGTGTCAATAAATAATTATCAGAGGTTAACGGTGCTCATGAGATAGCCTTGTCCGTGATACGGATTTATTTTAGTTTCAAGAGTCAAATCTGTCATAACTGCAAAAAACAAAAGTAATATAGTCAACAGCATGCATTCAAATAAAATCAAACTTATTAAACCTTAATTATCAAATCATTGGTTCTCGATTCAAAAAGATGCTCCAGCATTGCTGTGTCCAGATCGATGCTGGGTAAGTCATCCCAGATAAAGCCGCCTACTTTAGGTCTAACGGTCACAGGTACCGGATTCTCTTGTATTTCCTTCCAAAACAATTTCACTGTTTTCTTGTTCTTTTTAATTGTTGAACTGTCGGAATTATTTGATAGTTCCGATGACAAAGAGGGCTTAGGCGGTATTGGTACGTTGTTTTTGGGTACGATGGGGAAACAGCCCGGGAGAGGCGGAGGGGCTCCTATGGGAGGAAACATTCCGGGAGGCGGAGGGGGAGGGCCGTTAGCAGCGCTCACAGCCGGATATAACATATCATCTTCAGAATCGTGTCTCAGATCCGAAAAATCTAGGTCGCAAAGATGGAATTCTCTATTGAGGCACCCTTTTTTCAGTTCTTCCCAGTGAATGTCGTTTTCAGATACCTTGATTTCGTGGACTTTCTGAGATTTCTCTATTGTTGGACTTTTGATAACTTCTGAAAAGTTCATATAAAATTTAACGATCAAACTATTGGGCTCACATATAATTAAAAAAAAAAGCTTACATTAATGGACCAGATCTCGACCCACTTGGAGTTACATGGCGCTATCCACATTGAGACGTGAGTTTTAAGTCTCAGTTTTATAATACAACGGCTATACCACCGTTGAAACTGAAAAGCAGTACTACTTCACGGCAGAAATAGGAAAGGTGGTGGTACCTTCCCGTTCGGGGTCACAAGACGCCCTACCACGAGTAGTTACGAAAATTATATTTTTTTCGAGTTTGGTTTTCATAACACGATGTTTTGCCTTCACCGTGGAAGTCATTCGTGAACATTTGATCAGTACGTATTTTACTAGAACAATTGGTACCTGCTTGCGGGATTCGAACATCGGTATTGCTCGATACGAATGCATCGGGTGTCTTTATCCTTTAGGCCACGACGACTTCAAAGTAAATAAAGTTTTTAAACAAATAAATTATTTGACATTATTTAATTATACCTTTAGATTGAGATTTCGCTAATTCCTCTTTGGCTTTAGATACTATTCCAGCCATTTCGGAGACCCTTAAGGGTTTTTCTTCAGTAGTAGGGCTTACGGGGCTAGTCAGACGTTGGGCTAAGTCTTTAATGCTGTGCTCCCTATTGATTATGATGCCCCGGTCGTCTTTGGCTTCGGGTGTACTGTCAAGCTGCTTCTGCCGCATTGCTGCGAGAGCGTCTACAGCACTGACGCTGTGACCGAGTGTACCATTTTGAATTCTTTGTTTCAGCCCCGCGGTATATCTTTGGTTTCCTGAATCAATGAAAATAATTAATCATCTCTCTGTAAAAAAATTATATTAACAAAGACATGAACGACAATGCGATTGAGCTAAGCAAAGGTACAAAAGCAAGTGACGAAGCATAAAAATTAGTGTGTTAGCCAAATGAACAAACCGTTCTTTAAAGCATCGGTTTGGTTTAGACTCCTCGTGGTTCTGTTAGCGTATGGTTCTTCGTCATCCAGATGCCCATTGACACCGTTGGCGTAATGATTCCCATTCAAGCTTCCGTTCGAATAATTTTTAATACTTGTGTAAGTTCCATTGCAATTCCCATTAGTAGTCCCATTCGGTGTTGAGTACGTTCCATTGGTGGCACCAAACAGACCATTGTAAATCGTGTTCGAGTTGTTCAACATCTCCTGTTGTTGTATTATATGGTGCGCTTGTCTGGCGTAGCGATCTCTGCGCCTCCTCAGTGCAGCGCTAAGATCTTTGTTTTCCTTATTGTCCATTATGGATGGAAGGAATGACGTGCGTTGGTTATTTGCGATTTTAGTTTCGGGCTCGGGATGAGTGATGACCGGAGGCCTCGCTGTTGTTAGTGAAAACGTTAAAAAAATCTCAGAAAACGCAGCAAACAAATGTATATCGACGCTTGAAAGGCAAACGTGACTAAGCGACAATGCGTGAACTTTACAGTAGACTAATTTAAGGTTGAAATACTTGAAAACAAAATTTAATTTAACGAATCTAGCTGCAGTAGAATCTAGCCAGTAGCTGTAGGATTGAAATAGTTTTAATAGACCTAGAAATATATATTTTTTGCGCATCGAATATGGTTATTGCCTATCATTTATGTACAAAGCAGTTATTGTCGCTTAGTCACGTTTGCCTTTCAAGCGTCGATATGTGTATGTATAAGGTATGGTATATTAGGTAAAAACAAAAATCGGTATGTCGATTTAGAAAACACGATCTTTATTGAACTTTTTATTTGGCATGATTACGTATTCGCTGCCATGCAAAAACTGTTATTGTGAAGCGCTCACTCGAAATCTATCAAACGATTGAATTACGAACCTTTTTCTCGCATTTGTTGTTTCTTGGACTTCCTCATCTCGGACGTATTTAAATTAAGACTTCGCCTTCGTACCAACGAGATAACCGATTCATCAAGTTGCCTGAAATTTAACGATTTGAAGATTAGAGTCACGTAGTGATGTCGTTTTTCTAAGAAGTCAGATATTATAATTGATCTCATTGTCTTTAATCTTTGAAAGGCATTTTTTTTATAAATTGTTCTTTGATATAACTATTATAGCAGCTACAATAATATAATTTTTATTTATTTCTTTTTTAGGTAGACAAGTGTACGGCCCTCGTGACAGTAAGTAGATACCGTCGCTCGTGGACAGCAGCTATGCCAGGGACACATCGAAATCGCCACTCAATGTCACAATGCCAAACTGATCACACCTATTTTTATCAGAGACTAGCTGTACCCGTCCGCTTCGCTGGGCATTTAAAATTAACATTATTATTTCTCACCCCCACAAAGATTCTCATCATTAACGACCCCGCAACTGGTGTACGGAGTCCAACATTCATATAAATATTTATCCATTAAGTACATGTATTTTCTACATGGATACCAAGTTTCAAGTCAATCGGATACATGGTTCAGTAGTTATAACGGAACATCCGTAAAACCACTGTAGATTTATATATTATAGTATTATAGTATAGGATTAGTATTAGTATAGATATAGGTTAGTTAATTATTATTATTATCAAATAATATTACTAACTGTAGTGCCGTTCCGCTTTCGTCGCCATCTTCATACAGCAACACCGCTTCAAAGATTTGCAGCTGCCTTAAAAGGTCCAAGTCTGTACCTTGCTTCGTCATGTACAACTGAATAATATCGTCCATCCCTTGGTCTTGTAGAGCGTCTACTTGATCATAATACGTGTCTCTGTCCGGAACATTGTTCAAGCATCTGTTTATTAGGGTAGTTGCGTATATAAGCAACTCTGTATCGGAAGCGTCGAAGTCCTGTAGTATTTTCATGATGTTATGCCACGGCTGGTAGCCAGCGGAACCGTCCACTGCGATTATGGCGTCGATCAACAGAAGACAGTTCTTCTCTGTGTATTCGACGAAGACGAGAAGTAGCTTGAGGGCGGTTTTCACGACGTGCCTGAATTTGCTCGAGATCAACGAATAGAGCCATTGAATGCACCCCTCGTGACCCATGACGCCGTGCATGCCGTCGACATATAGAAGAATCTGAGAAAATAAACTCCGTTAGTTTAGGCAACATAACAATTTCGTAAATGATTAAAAACATAAAAACGTCATTTTTATTGCTTAGGTTGGTGGACGAGCTCACAGACCTGGTGTTAAGTGGTTACTAGGCCTCATAGACGTCTACAACGTAAATGCGCCACTCATCTTGAGATAAGTTCTAAAGTCTCAATATAGTTACAACGGCTGCCCCACCCTTCAAACCGAAACGCATTACTGCTTCACGGCAGAAATAAGCAGGGTGGTGGTACCTACCCTTGCGGACTCACAAGAGGTCCTACCACCAGTGACTAAATGTAATTAATTTTTTTTGTTTTCCTACCTAAGCTGATGGTCTTTAGAGACCATTTCAGCGTAACCTTAACAATTAGGTGAGCTCACGGGGCTCAAATCTGACGATGTTGCTAACACTAATCCTAGCAAGAGCCGTGCTTCGCAGGATCTACCGCCGGATCGGAAACACGACCCACTGAGAAGATCCGGCGAGAAATTTAGTGGGCTGTGTCGGTATTGGGTGTAACTCATCTATATTCATGAATGATATAAAAAAATAAAACTAATAAAAAACGCCATATCTTCATTCGACATCATTTCGTTTCTACTCACCTGTCCGAGGGCCCTGAGTATGTAATCCAGATAGTTATGATCAGCCATGTTGCTAACTTGCATCAGACAGTCGAGACCTTTGTTGGCGACAAACTCGTGGACCAGATCCTTGTCCGACTGTAGAATCTGTTTGAGGGAGAACAGAGCTCGCCGGAGCTCACGACCCTGAGAGTGTAGCAAGCGTTCTGTGAAAATTTAATGAGCACATTAATTTAAACTTTATACTTCCTTATCCTGTTAACGTTGGGGGATCAAAAATAATAATAATAATAAAAGGAACTCGACAATAAACGTAATATTCGCTTCTACGGTACACGTTACCTAGGTTACATCGTGCTTTCTGTTGCAGCTAATTCTAATACGTCCGAAAGAGACACAAAACAAGGTTACATCTACACTTCGTCGTCATTGTTTTAGTAAGCTCATATTTCGCGATCGAGAGCCTAATGAATCGAAGGGGTCATCGGATAGACGTATCAACGTGAATGTCGCCGCCCATCTTAGGAAATCTAGGTCGAATTCACAATTTTATACCGGTCTTCCTACCCTACAACGACGGTAGCATTCCTGTTTGGCAACAGAAAGACATAATTGAGTCGACTATTATCAAAGCCGGCAATGTGACTTTTGGATAATTATTGGTAAATCAGAAAAACGAATTATTGACTTTGTATTCCATTGGCAGTCACAAAACTCTTCTGAAGGACATCTTAGATAAATAACAGGTTAAGTATTAACCTTTATTTAATGCAGGTTTTGAACCGTATTCTTTGAAGGAGACGATTATATTCAAATCAATCTGAATTGAAATATCAATAACAATTTTTTGTCCAAATGCACAGATTGCTACCTTTGATAATAGACGACTCAATTGTCGTACTTACTGTTGTACTACACTTGCGTCACATAACAATTAGTCTATTTGTTAAAACTTAACACTAATCATACCAACACTTACTAGTACCTATTTCTACTATAGCGGTATACGATAAGTATTACTCAAAATAAACAAAACAAAAATAAATAATAGTTTAAAAAAACTAACAAAATACGCTTTTCAGGATATTATCAAAATAACCCTTATGCTCATATCTGTTCATAAAATATTTATAACTACTTATACCATGCACCCCAGTTTTTAGTTGGATTTTCTATAAAAGCGTATTTTGTTAGTTTTTTAAACTATTATTTATTCTTCATTTTTTAGTTGAATTTAAATTTTATCAATTTTTTTTAATTGTTGAATTGTCATCAGTCCTTAATAACTATACCAAATTTCGAGTTAATCCGACGTTTTGAAGGGAGTCAAAATCATGTTCAAAGATTCCGTTACAAACATACATACGTCTGAAGATTTTTTTTTTACTGGGCGGGGTATGTCAGAGTCGAACTGACTAAAACCTCCTGTCGCTCAACAACCAACGTCCAAACCTCGCATGAGACAGAACTCATGACAAGGCAAAGGGGGGAAAGTGAAGCGTTTAGTGCGGAGCACATCTCTCCCATCACCCTCCCCCTTGCGACGCCGGACTGGCGGACGTCTGAAGCGTATTAAAAACAAACAAAAATTATATAATAACTGTAGAATAATTGGTAAGAAAAAATCATGAAGTCAAATGTGCAAAAGCAATAAGATGATACGAGCATTTTCAATGCAAAGGTTCAAGATCATTTGATCCGTTATGGTATGTTTAGTGTTAAAGAAACTTTAACTGATGGACGCACCTTTAGACCAAACACACAGATTGGGTACAGTTAAAAAACATTAATAAAATATATTTGAAGACATGAGTGGATGAAGGGGATATGATACAATTTGTTAATTTTGAGAAAATGGGTAACAACTTTTGTTAGTTGTACTTTTTCTTCGTACATAACTCCTTCATCACATGCAATTTCTAAAAATAGCCTTTTAACCCGGAGTTTTAAGGTCTAATATGGCTTATATGCACATAACACCTTCATTCAATGTAAAAACTCAAAAATCTTAAAAATTGTACTTAATGTACTTATACCACTTATGTGTTCATTTATTTGAAACCGCTTTATAAAAACACATTAATATGTCAAGCGCTATCGACTATTTGTAACTTATTAGTTATCATATTTATAGGTAATGTAAGTATTAAGAGCTTGCATCACTTGGTTATTTTTTTGAAAATTCTTAATCTGTACTTGTTTGATTTAAATAAAATCATATTCATAAATCTAGGGTCGGCAGACTAAAGCACATAAGTCAAAATTTTCAGTTTATTTTTTATTACATCATCGGTTTACATTTTGCTCAACACACAATCTGACTAAAGCACATAAATCAAACTCAAGTATTTCATGGCGTATTCAAGCGGCGTTCTGTATCAACCTTAAGAAATCCTAATATAATCAAACGAACTAAAAAACATAACTGGACTTATGTTCTAAGGAACACCATAAGTACAAAGTTATTAACGTAAGAAATCTGACTTATGTTATAAAGAACATCAAAATGTAACATTTCTTTAGAGAAAGTAGTTACTTAAAAATATTTATAACGTAAACAATACTTCGGTAAGTGGTTTTAATTTACTAATGTTGTCGATTGTGCACAGTTTGTTGGTTAGTTGTGTTAGTTAGTTGTGTGTGAGTGCTTAAATATTTTAATTATTTAAGATGAATATTCAAAGATGCAAGAAATTAGTTGAAATGGCGTTATCCACTCATCTGGAAAGCAATGAAGGTATATTTTCACATATCTTCAAAATTATGATTTGCAAATTACGTAATTATATCAATATTATATCATTATAAATAGATGATTGTCTTGTCCTTTTTTAGAAAATGTAAATCAACAGTCGATTTTGAACACAGAGAACCTAGTGGTAGACGATCCTATACCGTCGACATCATCAGGTCAAGTCAGTAGTTTAACATACCATCCTGTACTTGACTTCTCTAGTGATGATTCTGTACGAGATCCATGTTATGAATTACCGAGACTTTCAACCACATCAAGTTCAAGTACTTGTGATGAAATTTCAATTAATCTTAATGTGTCTCCAAAAAAGAGTATACGTACTATAAAAAGAGAAAACAAATTAAAACGTAACTTAGGACAGGCATACAAAACATTAAAAGGAAAATGTATATCAGATCGCACTATGAAAGAGCTACCTGTTTGCAGAATGAAATGTAAAGAACGTATACCACTAATTGATAGGTATGCCATATTTACAGAATATTGGCAAATGGGGTCATATGCAAAAAGATCTGCATACATGGCGTCTTTAATGGAAATTAAAGATAAATCTACGCAAAGAATACGAGCTATTGAACCTGAAAAGCAAAAGCTTAGAATGAAGACATATAAATACTTTTTTACTGTGCATGGTAAACGTGAACCTGTCTGCCGAGGATGTTTAATGAAAACGTTAGATGAAAGTGACAATTTTATAAAGACAGTTGCTATGAAAAGGAGATCATCCATAGGGGGTACTCAAACTGATGACATGCGAGGGAAAACAATTCCTAAGCATAAGATATCAAACGAAAAACGCCTAGAAATTAAGACACATATCATGTCATTTCCATCATACGAAAGTCACTATACGAGAAAGTCTACATCAAAGAAGTATTTGCCATCTCACTTAACAATGCAAAAGATGTTTGAGTTATTTTGTCAAGATCGGAATAATCCACCTTCAATCAAAATCTATAGTCAGGAATTTCACAAATTAGGACTTTCATTTAAAAAACCGCGTGTCGATACTTGTTACACTTGTGACAAGTTTAAGATGCAGATACAGTTGTGTCAAGAGGAATCTGTTAAAATAGATCTCATACTTCAACATGATAACCACAAAACGCTAGCTGATCAAGCCTATGACATGAAACGAGCTGACACGCTAATGTGCAAGAATGATGACACGTTACAGGTGTACACATTTGATTTACAGCAGTGTTTGCCAACACCAGCTCTAAGTTCTTCTGTAGCCTTTTATAAACGGCAATTATGGACGTTCAATTTAACTGTCCACGACAACAAAACTGGTAAAGCTGTTTGCTATGTGTGGCACGAGGCGGTAGCAGCTCGGGGAGCTAACCAAATCGCTTCTTGTATTTACAAGCACTTAGAAACATCCGTATCTGATAATACGAAACATATAATTTTTTAATCGGATACATGCGGTGGGCAAAATAGGAATTCCCATGTCAGTTGTATGTTTACTTGGGTATTGCAAAAACATCGAGCTATCAAAACAATTGACCACAAATTTATGATACCTGGCCATAGCCATTTAGAAGTAGATACCGATCATGGCATCATAGAAAAAAAAAAGAAGAAAACGGAATTACAGGTATTTCATCCACATGATTGGATACAGTTGATCCGGTCTAGCAGCAAAAAGTTTAAGGTTGTTGAAATGAAAAATACAGACTTTTATGACTTTTCATCCCTCCTCAAAAGTGCTTTAGTTTTAAGAAATAAAGATACCGATGGGCGGCAGTTTAAATGGCTGGAAAAAAGATGGCTACGCTATGAGCAAGAATTTGGCATTCTCACTTATAAAGACACCCTGAATATAGATTCGCCTTTTTCTACCTTTAACTATAAAAGAAGAGGGTCCAGTGTTCCTGATCATATTCCTATAATATCTATACAGCCATTACCCATATCCATCGAGAAAAAAAATGATTTAATTTCGCTGCTCCCTTTAATACCGGATATTTTCCATGAATTTTACGTAAGTCTTCCCACGTTGGAAACTTTACGAAATACTGATCCAGATATTTTAGAACTCGATGAGGAAGTAGAATTTTAATTAAACATTGAGTTGTTATTTATATTTATGACTTATATTATTATAATATATATCTTAATTGTTGATCTTTTTCACTTAACTCATACTATTATTGTGTTCCTTATAACTTAAGTCATCTAAAGATTAAATAATCACATTTACTTTAAAATATTTAATTTTAATAATAAGTTAGTGTTATAGACTTATATAATTCAAATAAACATTATTAAGTTTGTTAATGTATAAGATTCTAAATAGTTTTTTTTAATTCCTGTAAAGTAGAGTTTTTTGACTTATGTGCTTTAGTCTGCGGACCCTAGAAATAAGACTTAAAGCCGTGAAAAGTATGAATTTGAAAACTAAAAATTATTGGTGCTTGAGCTTATATATGTACAACAGAATCGACTACCCGTCTATGCAATGAATAACTAAATAAAACATACATAAGGAATAAGACAAGACTCAAGACAAGACATAAGGAACAAGACTCAAATAGTTTGCTTCAAGGCTTATGTAATAAAAAAAACAGTTTTTGATTGCTTACCCATAATGGAATGTACGCGCACAGACAGCTGGGTGCGAAGAACCAGTGCATTTTTGCGACTGAAAACAAAAAAAAAAAACGAATTTGTTAATTCAAAAACTGTAATCAATTAATGTTTTTTGATTGAACAAGAATTTTCCAGGGTCCTCAATTATGATTTAAAAAATGAGGATCCGATCCACGGCGCTAAAGAATAACGAGAGACCGCATCCGACTCACTTGTCTAAAATTTCAACAGGATCTTGGAAATCTTCTTTATCTGAAAATTCTTGAGGATCCATATCGGGTATAGCGAAGTCTTCATAGTCCACGATTCCAGAGTCGATCGAGGGTTGTCGCAACACTTGGATATTTTTCGGACACGGTTGCATGTGTTCACCGCTGTCGACATAGACGCATCGTGTGAAGATTTCCAGTCCCATCCAATCTCGATTCATTTTCCCCTCTGTATATGCACAGGCTGTTCTTTATGCTTCACTTGTGTTGTTTCTTTTCTTCTTTTTATTTTTATATTTAACTTTAACTCTTTCTTGTCAATTTTTTTTTATAATTATTTAAATTTTTTATTGTTACCAGTTTGATCTGAATTTATAGTGGTGCACAATTTGTGATTAATCTTCTATTAACAAAGACGACAACAAAAATAGGAATGGATTTGTCCCAGTAGGTATTCCTAAAAACTACCAACCAAAGAATTTCTTCAACTTTACAATAACAACAACAACAACAACAATATTAAAACAGGAGGAGAGACACAGTAGATATAACACAAATCAAATTTACAATATTCAGTATTCAACAAAACTGTATTAATTAAAATAACGTATGTTACTAAAACGGCATATTTGATTTTCTCGAGCTACGCAAAATTCACTTAAACTTGGTAAATGTGCTTATTCATGTCACTTGAAATTATAATACATAATAATATTATGTCCAGCAAGGCAAGCCGCCTGATCACCATCGCCGACTACTCCCAACTGTGCTCTCAATCGCCCCGAACACATTTTGATAATAATCACCTAATTTTGGCGTCTACGCACAATCTACAAACGTCTACAAAAACTTCAAAAAAAAACCTACATAACGTATTATAGGCCTTTGATGTGGATTTAGTACATTGCATTTTAGATATATAAACAACCTGTATTGTTAATGCTCACGATGTAAGTTCATTGTTTAATCGGAGTGCCATTTTTTACTGATGTTCGACTTCATCGCGATTGTATGTATGTGCACTAAAAAAATAATTATATTACGTCGAACACTCACAATTTCGCGATACATAACAAACGTACTTTCTATTCATCGTCTTCGATTTATAAATACCGATGTTTTTCATAAAACGCTTATGAATACATAAAAAAAAAAAGATATCGGAACCATGGAATTAGGTGGTTTACCCATTTTCGAATGTTACCGTAACCCAAATAAATCCGAACATGTGTCGAATCCGGTGCTGCTCTATTTTCGAACCGTTGGAAAATGGTACGACGACCTTTGAGGCCGTGCGGTCGACGACGGACGAGCCCTAGCGACCCAGATGAGACAAAGGACGAATGTAATTTTGTACAAAAGACACAATATATAATTGTAGACACAAGTATATTGTACGAAATAATGGACAGATTACTTGTCTATTGTGATCGCTAATAGCCCACTGAGTTTCTTGCCAGATCTTCTTAATGGGTCGCGATTCCGATCCGGTCGTAGGTTTTGCAAAGCACTGCTCTTGCTAGGGCTAGTGTTAGCAAATTCTCTCAAGTTTAGCTCCTGAGCTCACCTACCCGTTCGGACGTAACTCCAGCGAATAGGTAGGGAAAAAAAAGATCGCCAATCGGCAAATCGGCGTTTACTGGTAGTAGGGCATTTTGAAAAACCGCACGGGTTGGTACTACGATTATGTCTACTTTTATCTTGAAGGTTAGTAGCTGAAAGCCTTTATACAATACAATTGAGACTCCGACCTCACGTATCCTTTACACCAGATAGACACTCAGCTTGTTAACCTATCTTGACACATTGCGTCAAAACGAAATAATAAATAGTATTTTAACTAACTCTTGTTTTCATTAATAATAAAAATGACATTTAATGTTCATTTATTTAATGGTGAGAGAAGAAAAAAAAAACTATTTGATTCTCGTGTAAATGTAATGTAATAGAAAAATAAATCATCGTTGGAGCAACTATATACCTAAAAGATTGCTCAATATTGCCGTAACAAACTACACGAACGACAATTGTAAACGAATCGTCGGGTCATTATTTGATTTATAAAATTGAGAGGATGCAGGAAGTGTCAGAGCGCATCATAACAAATTGAGGGGGAACTGCCGCGTATTAATCTCGACAATTCATTGACAATACCTTTTTGCTGTCCGATGATGGATTGGCTTTTTATTCTTTTAAGCTTTTTATTACACTACATTGCGCATGGTTGTGTGTAAAGATACAATGCAAATAGTTAAAGGGAGTACCTATGTATGTACGAAAATCGTGTATCGCGGTGTGTGGCTTCGGTTACAGGTCGGAGTCAGTCTTTTGTCTACATATTATATTGCATTCTTGCTTTGAGTGTTTATAGTCCTGTATGTGTTTCTGGGTGCTGTTATAATAACGTAAATAAATACATAATAGATTAGTCTTTATATATATATATATATATATATTTCTTCTGTCCGTGTGTTTGTCATTGCGCTGTTTGTCCTCCTAAACGGCTGGACCGATTTTAATGAAATTTTCTGTGTACCTTCATGTGGATTCAAGAATGGTTTAGATTTACAAATAAGCCCGGAAGATGGCACTGCAGTCGATATCTAGGTTATTTATCTTTCCTAGAAATAATTTATATGGCAACACAACGTTTGCCGGGCCAGCTAGTTATCCTTTAAAACAGAGGCTTCAGATGTGTCTAATTTTTACTTTATACATATCACTAATGTTTATACGTACCTAATTCAATATTTAGTTGTTGTAGTCATTGTACTATAATTACACGTTTTTTAAATTTAAAGAATGTCTTTTCCAGTGGGTTCATTAAGTACGAGTTAGGACCATTTTTTTATAACTTTACTGGTGGTAAGACCTCTTGTGAGTCCGCACGCGTAGGTATCACCACCCTGCCTATTTCTGCCGTGAAGCAGTAATGCGTTTCGGTTTGAAGGGTGGGGCAGCCGTTGTAAGTGTACTGAGAACTTAGAACTTATATCTCAAGGTGGGTGGCGCATTTACGTTGTAAATGTCCATGGGCTCCAGTAACCACTTAACAACCAGGTGGGTTGTGAGCTCGTCTACCCGTCTAAGCAATAAAAAAAAAAACGTACGTAATAACGTAATTTAACGAATTTTCATCCTCCTCCTACTTATGTACATCGCGTTTCTCAGTGCTGAGGATCGTGACCTTTACGGTGGATTTTTGTGACTTTTCATAAATCTCGGGTAAAAGTTTAAAACTACTTTTGTCTGGATACGGTCTCGATCTCTTCGTAGATTATCAATTTAAATCAATTATCAAAATGATACGTATTCTAAAAATTTTCATCATTCATCATATCTATTCATTCGTTAGGCTATCAATTACCTTTTCAATTATCTAATTATAATTGAATTATAATTGAAAACGCGGATATTCAATAACGGCGATATCGTTTAGTCTTTCGATGGAAAATTTTTATTTTTGTCCAATGACGTTCCAATATCCATAATATGTCAGTGTTGTAAGTCCACATTCTAATGCGAAATTCCATTTGTCAAACCGCCCGTGAATGCTTCCAATTTCCGGGAAACAGCCTGGTTACTCTTGCTACTGAGAATTACTCGTTTAAGGAGGACATAATAGTAGTGCTGAATTAAAACTGTTAACTTACTTGTCTTGAAGTCCTTCAAGCTCCTCATCTTGTTCACCCAATGTGGAGTCCAGGTCTAAATACGGTCCATAATCTCCATCCTTGAAGACTTGCAAAGTCGCATCGTCAAGCTGTAACAAATACAATGCGAATTGTTTAAGCGTCCATGAGGAAATATGAGGAAACTATGAAGTCTTCACAACTGGTGGTAGGATCTCTTGTGCGTCCGTACGGGTATGTACCACCACCCTGCCTACTTCTGCCGTAAAGCGATAGTGCATTTTGGTTTGAAGGGTGGGGCAACCGTTGTAACTATACTTGAGACCTTAGAACTTATATCTCAAGGTGGGTGGCTCATTTACGTTGTAGAGGTCTATGGGCTCCAGTAACCACTTAACACCAGGTGGGCTGTGAGCTCGTCCACTCAACTAATCAATAAAAAAAAGGATTAATACAGAGTAAAAAGTTTTTAAAATATATATTTTTTTAGTAATTGTTCATCTAAACTTCTAAAGTGCTTTTCTTAAAGAGATTTCGAGACATATTCATCTTTTACCGCAAAGTTATAGAGTTTTTAACCTGTGGATACATGGTTAAAGTTTATGGTAAATGTAAGAATCCATTTATTTTTATATATTTATTAATTATACCAAATATGAAGTTTCTGAACGCGATACAGAAAAATTTAAAACAAAGGTTTTTAAGTTATGTCAGATCATTCCTAGGTTTTCCTTTACTTTTCATTTATAATAATAGTGTTTAAAATTAAATGGCAGTGGCTCGTACCTTCGTGAACATGCAAGCTCTTAACTAAGAGCAAGTTTGAAGCTTTTTTGGCAAGTGAATAATTTTTAATGTTTAATTAATAATGTTTAATTTCTGATCAGCCTAGAATGTCTAGATATTTTCCAATTTTTGCAGTCCAAATGCCATCTACATCATAGGTACTGTAAAAGCATTCCAATTGTGCTATCAAGCCTCAAGGTTTGAACATCCACGTTCAGGATTGCAAATACTGTGATCTAGTGTAGACAGATGGCGCTTTTCGCAAAAATATACAACTCAATGACATGTTTGAATTTATGTAGAGATTCATGGATGATTGATTTCATTGGGGTTTTCTTGAAGTTTTGACATCCTCGTCAGTAATTTTTATAGTAACTACTTAGGGATGCTTTAACCATCTAAATGCCCATAGAACTATGTATAATTACAATTTTTTAAATATAGAAAGTTAAATTCGCGGATTTTGTTAATGATATTGACAATTATTCATAACAATTTTTAGATTATTAACTCCTATTCAATTTTATTTTATAATGACCTAAACATATCAATCAACACTTTATATTGTATTTATTTTGTTTTAGATTAAGAACACAAAATACCTACCGAATCACCAATTTGTCTATCTACCTAAAATATTGTTTACGCTCTTTCGTTAATATTTTTTTCTTAATTTATTATGTTAATACATCGTCATGATGTTTCGGTGTTGCATTCTACACGCGGCGAATTGGACATAAGCCAGCGGTCATTTAGCTGGAAACTGGAGCAAGTAATTAAAATAGTCTCCCGTCTTTCGGCCCTTCGATATCGAGCTGCCCCGTATTATTTTGTTTTTCAATATTAAATTTATATTTTTGATTCTTATTCACATTTAGTTTGTAAGTAGTAACATTGTCTTATTATATCGCTGATAACGGCACAGTACGAGCAAATGAAGTTTTTTTTTTATGATCAACTATTTTTAACGAATAATCATTCGAAATTCGAATCATTCATTCCCTAGATTTATTTAGATCAATTTATGAATTAGATTGTCTCATTATTTTTTTTATTGACGTACATGAAAATTAAATACGTGTCACCGAAACTCGTTGATATCTTTTAAAATAAAATTGAAAAGATAATGACAAAGAGATAAACACATTTGAAACACAACCGAAATTTTAATATTTTTTATATTTAAAACAGTTTTTCAAATATAGGAAAAAATTGTATTTAACTGTTTTGTTTTGTCTATTTTCATATAAATTTTGTAGATTCTAATAAAATTTAAAATCTCTACTTTTAGTAACTTTAATTAAAAGTAGAAAATTTCAATTGTAGGAAATTCAACTTATTCAGGGCATCTGAGCATCATAACTAAAATACCTGAATACTTTGTGCCATGTAAGATAATCTGTAACTTAAGTGCAACCAAAATCAAACCCACAAAAAATTGCGCAATTAATGATGGCAGAGCGTATCGCAAACCCGCATAGTTAGGCACACTATCTTGCCTATTTCTGCCGCGAATTATCTATATGTTCTTAGCCTTTATGTAATTTGAACAACAACAGCCGAAATGATACGTTAATTAATCATATTAGAATTCACAGTCAATTATTATTGCGTATTTTTTATTATTATTTGGAAACAAAAAATCAAATGTTTGTCTATGCCATTTTTACAGTATGTTATCATACGAACTGTACTTATAATGGTCATGTATATTACAAATAAACGAAAAAAATATTAGGTATTTTTTCATTAGTGTCCAAAAAACCTTGAAATGTCGGGCGAGTTTGTCCCGACAACACCGAAAATTATATTAACTTGCTAAGTGGCTGATGTCATTCCAGTAACTTTATTGTTAAATCTGCCAAATGCTACTTCCGTATTTGACAATTCACTTCTAGTATAACGCTGTCTTACGTGATTAGCACGATTGATTGATTTTGCATATTTTATTGTCTACAAAAGTCAAATACCTATAAAAATGCTTTTATAATTTCTTAAATTTTAAATACAGTTTAAACGTTTTGCAATCTTATTTGTGTTTTTTATGTAGTTTCCGGAAATATTTTAAAAATAAGCCCCTTATTTTTTTACGCGGGAGATTCCTTTCCAATTTTACCCGGTAGAGGGTTTTTTAAAATGTTAGGTTATGTCTGACACCGGCGCTTAAAAAGTAAATAAGTATATAAAAATAAATACCTACAAGATAAATAAATTGCAATGTTTCTCTAAATCACGTGTTTGATAACATAATAATAGTTTTGTGATTATTATTTCATTAGTCATAGCTACAGAACGTAAGCAGAAGTCCACTACTACTGGTAGTGTCACATTATTCACCTGTGATTTCGTAGCCCAGAAGTATTTAGAACTTGTATAATTTTAGCCGAATAACACGGTGAGTAACCGATCGGCTTAGCGTCCGTTCATAGTAAGTTTATTCTAACTAATTTAACGTGCGAGTATCGTGTGCATAAATATATACACTTTCGATCGAAAAATCGTCTAAACTCATCTGAATTAGAATCAGTGTTCGCGCGGCTCATGTATAAACAATAATAATATGTAACTATACTGAGATGTTAGAGCTTATATCTCAAGATGGGTGGCGCATTTACGTTGTAGATGTCCATGGGCTCCAGTAACCACTTAACACCAGGTGGGCTGTGAGCTCGTCCACCCATCTAAGCAATAAAAAAAAATAGTATGAAAGAATTAAGAGCGCAATACAAGAAAATTTTAAAAGGTTGCATGCGTTACTACATTTTATCACATTTTGCGTTGTTGTCAAGAACGAATCCATACTGAGTTTATAAATGCGAAAGTGAGTTTGTTTATACACAACGTTTCATTAGCTTGCCTACTCAACCGATCATGTTGAAAAAATATATACACGCTGTCAGTGATACTAAAAGGGACATAAGACACCTACATTTAATTAAAAAAAGTACTATTCCTCAAGAGTCGATTTATTTTTCTACCTCAACTCGAGTGAAGCCACGCGTAAAAGTCAGTATGACTGTATAATAACTGAACCTTCACGCTTGAAGTACATAGCAGTTGTAATAATATATAAAATAACGGGTAAGATGGCCCGACTTGTTGTGAGACAAGGCCGGTTTTGACCCCTGAGAACGAACAATTAATTATCAGCAGGCAAAAAAAATAATCGTGTAATCTGTATATATGTTTCAACATAAATAGGAAAAGAAAAACAGTTGAGTGCCATTTTCTCAGCTGTTCCCTTTAGTGACTATCTCTATCTCTTTCTTTTGTTCTTAAGAACACCAGTTTTCATTTATCAAAAAAATTTTGAATGAATTATTTTTAAATGGCTATTAACAAAGCAGAAAGGACAATGTAATACATAAAATTTATAAATGAAATTAATGTACATCTTGATGTGCCTATTTCAATTTCGATCAATTAGCGAGGAGAAGTTAAAATAAATAAAAAGTTAGTGTCCGTTCATTCTAGGAGTCGGGAGCTTTGTGAGCACAAAAGGGTAGGGCACATAGTCCTCTATTACCAGTTTACGTTAGTAGACTGTGGTAGCGATTATTTCAAAAATATTTAAGTTCTTTCCTATTTACTCAATTCTTTACTATTTTATTATTCCTCCAGTAAATTATCATTCTATTTTCTTTCAGATTGCTTTGTAATAACGAATTCTGTAAAAAATCATAATCTGAACAAAAATGCTACCAAACTAAATTTATAATTTTAACGTTATCAGTGACTGATTTGTGTGTCAATGTTTGCAGTACTATTTCCTAAGCGAAGAAGCCAAGTTCATTACACGCAATGAAAATATGTTTTTTTTATTACGAAAATTATTATATTCGCGAGATTAGTTCGTTCGTCTAATTTAAGTAGTCATTTTCTTCTATGTGCTTAGGGTTTTCTGTATACCTTTTTTTTTTTCTGTGTACATACTGAGATTATTTTGCAAGATCTTATTATCCAATTCAAACTGAATTTGGTACTGGTATGAATTTTTTTGATATTAAATTCAGATTGTGGTCTTCTAGAACGCAGAGATCTTTTTTTAAAACAAACCATCCATCTTATAACGAAAAACTGTTTGAATATAAAACAGAGAAAAAACCGTTAAAGTGTCTCAATTATATTATTATGACTGATTGAAAACAAACAATTATGACATGCGAACTCATTGTCTGAAGATAATCTATGATTTAAAAAGAAAACTGTAAACAAAGCTTTTGTTTTATAATCTGTAAACGTCACAAAAGACGTTACAAAATCGACAAAAAAAAACAGTGGTAATTAGTTACTCACCCGATGAGGAGCTTGCAGGAGGCGATGTACCGCAGCTATTTGGTAAGACAGCGGAATCGTAGTGTTAAACGTGTGATACAAAGGTCTGGGAGGCTCCCTCACATTGTACTCAACGAAAGGGTCAAGATCATTCAAATATTGTACACGACATACAAAAGAGTCGCCACTGATGTCCCTCATTGTTCCATTCACCCTATTATCGTTCACTTTCAGTAATTCGATCATTTTACTATTCACTAATAAATCACAGTCAGTTTAATTTAGATCACATTGTACACTGAAGAACAAATTTTATTTTTGAATCATTTCATGTTTGATATTATTTTTTTGCGATCTTCTTTTCGGCCAGTGTTATGCGTAATCGCGAGCCAACTGAAGTCCGTGCTGTATTTTGTGGAGAACGCGCGATCTAGCCAGGCCCAGCCGTCGGACCGCGATAAGCGAGCAAGATGCTGTGATTAGGTAGGTTTTTTAATTCGTAATCCAAGGATATCGTTTTTTTTTATTCGCGCTTCTTAACAGATGACGCCACGTTCGATTATCAAATATTGTACACATGGATTTTTTGTGTGTATTTGACTTTAAGTCTCAGAGACAATTTTAATGATGAGATTTCTCTGAGTCGTACTTATTACATACATAAGTAAGTACATATTTTCTCTTTTATATTATACAAGACAATGACTTGTCAAACAAATTGTTATTTTATTTTTGTTAATATTTTTTTATAAAGCAGAGAGTTTCTTTGTATTTTATTATCTTTTAACCGCACTATTAACTTCCTATTATTTTTTAAAAATTATTAATATTAATATTTAAAAGAAATATTATAATGATGAGTACAGAAATATAGAATCTATCGGTCTTTTTTCAGACAACTGATAGACAAGACAAGAATCATTAAAGTAATGGAAATTAATTAAAAACATATAAGTATTAAATCTCGCTGTTTTTTTTAAATATTAGTATAATATATTCTCAAATGTTTTTGTCACAAGGGCGTTTAGTACGGATTTACAGGAATTCTATTTTCAACTTCAGGTGAATCAATTTTTGAGTTGGCAACCCACCACGTGCAGTCTTCCCATACTATTTATGTTTTCTAATGCAATACTAGTGAATCACCATGTGCTATTATATTTTTGGGAGTGTAGGCGTGTCGTATCATTTCTGACGAAGGAAAAAGTACCTACTTTCGTAATGAAGTTGTAGGTATATTGTTTATATAAACTTTTTTGTCGAAAACCATACATAGGGTTTATGAATTGAAGCTATTCTCAATTGCCAAAAAATGTTGTTTTGCCTCTACTGGACTAAGTCTTAAAAACTTCTTAGACATTACAATCAGTCTCTTTTGTTTTCAAATAATTATTTACCAGTAAGTAACCTGCATGACACACGTTCTTCTATTTTAACGTGAATCACTTATTGAGTCGAGATTGTAAGAAAATTATGTAATTTAACTCACCTGCATTCCTTTACCTTAAAATGATTCATGCTCTACACCAGTCTTTCTCAAAGTGGGCGATAACGCCCCCTTGGGGGCGTTTGAAACCTAGAGGGGGGCGTTAAGGGGCCCAGGAAAAAATGGGGGGCGTTGATGTGGGTTAGGGGGGCGCTGTAAAATTTGTAATTTCATTTACTTTATAGTATTTTAAATTTCACTAAAATTAAAACTCACCTACAACACAATAACGAATAAATAGTTTATTTTTCTACCCTCTATGATGTTATAAAAACTTAAAATAATTAACATAGATTTCGTAGGATAGCCCACACACCGTACGCAATCTAGTTGTAACAAGTTTCTGCAGAACATGATCGATGATAGTAAAAAAATTAGAGCAATTTTACCTTACATTGCACCAGAAATTATTTTAAACATCAGAAAAAAAAACTACCATGCAGAGTTTTAAAATATTACGCATACATAAACTAACACAAATTGAGGTTTTCTTTACTTTCTTTCTTGTTTTTAACATAGGGCATTTTACAGCATTTTCCTAGCATTTTATAAGAAATTACTGATGTAAGAATCATAATTTTTATATAAAATGGAAATGCGTATATAATTATTATTCAAAAACTTGTCTTAGTTTATTATTTTTTACAATTTACCCATTACCGTCCAATGTCAAATAGTATAGTAAGCCTAAACAGCTCACTTATTGTAAACATTGCTTACTATTTTATTTCTTTATAATAATAGGTTGGGGAAAAAGTTTCTTGGCATTTTTTAAGAAAATTCACAACATTTTTTAATATAGTTTATTCACATTTAACTAAAGTATGTCGGTACCATTTTGTTCGATAACTTTTTGCCATCTTGTAGGTAGACACATGATCCCATTGCTATAGAAATTTTGGGGCTTCTGATCAAAATACCGCGACAATTGGTTTTGGCAGTCCTCTCGTGATGTTAACCTGACACTGTCTAAAGAATTCTGAAGAGACCGAAACAGGTAGAAATCTGAAGGTGCAAGGTGCAAGGACTATACGGCGGATGCATTAACACCTCCCAGCCAAGCTCTCTTAATTTTTGCTGAGTGGCTAAAGATGTGTGAGGTCTAGCGTTATCGTGATGAAAAACCACACCCCTTCTGTTGAATAATTCCGGCCGCTTTCTTTCAACTTCTTGCTTTAATCTCATCAGTTATTCGCAGTAGAGTTCAGAATCGATGGTCCTGCCTGGTGGTAACAGCTCATAATGTATAATGCCCTTCCAATCCCACCACACACACAGCATCACCTTGTTGCGAGTTAACCCGGGTTTCGCCAGAGTCTGTGAAGCCTGACCGGTCTTTGACCACTACCATACCGTACGTTCTTGTCGTACGTGATCCACTTTTCATCACCAGTTATCAGCTTCTTCAAAAATGGTTCGGTTTCATTACGTCGTAATAAAGAATCACAAATGAATACACGGTTCATTAGGTTTCTTTCAGTGAGGTTTTTTGTGTACCCAGTTTTTTTCAAATGCGCCATAACTATTTTGTGATCAATTCCCAGTTCTTCAGTTACGTCGTAACTACTGATATGCCGATCTTGCCCCACTTTTTTAAAAAATGGCATCGATTTTATCCGTAATACCAGAACAGACCAGCGACCAGAGCGACGTGCATTTTTGACATCAACATTTCCGGATTGAAAACGCTTAAACCAAATTTATGCTACTCTCACAGACACTGCACTAGGTCTATAAACATCGCAATTTTTTTTCACGGGTTGCGTTGCTTTTTTACCTTTTTTGTAGTAAAATTTTAAAATGTATTGAATATCTTCATTAGATTCACTCATCTTGACAGTACGAAAAATAAATAAAAATCACACATCTTCCTAATTTTAATTTGGAATTATCTTCTTTCGAATTTAAACTTTTAATGATAACAAACCAGCCAGATACAAAAAGTATAGCCTAAGAGATTTTATTACAAGCTCATACATTTTTAAGCTATTGAGCTATTGCATAGCTTTTATCGCGGGCCTTGAGCGCGGCGACCGAATCATGAAATTCCGTAACGAAAAAAACCTAACATCCCTCACTCCGCCTATCATGTAGCTCGCGTTCAACACATTCACACGTTGCGCTTGTGTAGTGTTTGTGAATAAGCGCGTAGCGTGACGTCACACTGCATGCGCATCATGAAAAGTCTGCCCATCTCTCTCTCGCGCGGTTTAACTTATGAGTGTGAAGGGGACAGTTAAGGTTTGCCTTTATTAAGGTTTAATATAGCGTGGTCTTGTTTTATTATTGTTTTAATATTAAATTATCATTGTCTAATTATAATGTCATAAGTTGATAAAAAATGCTATGCAATAGCTTTACCGCCGCAGTTCCCGAGTGCCACAGGTTTTTTTTTTTTTGTTAGGAGGAAATCGCCGGACTTCCACCCCCAGTGAAGGATGGAGGGCGGGGCATGTCGGAGTCGAACCGACTAAAACCTCCTGTCGCTCAACAACAAGCATCCAAACATCGCATGAGACAGACCTCATGAAAAGGCAAAGGGGGGAAAGTGAAGCGTTTAGTGCAGAGCACATCTCTCCCATCGCCCTCCCCCCGGGACGCCAGACCGGCGGTCGTCGGCGCCACGACCACCAGCCCTCTCGGTCGGCAGGCTATCCGAAGCCCACCTAGATGGCGCCGGTTAGAGTGAGCTATCCTACGGAATACCCCGCTGGACCAGAACCAGCGTGGGTCGAGGATAGCCGGCCTTCCATCACCCGGATGCTCATGCGTAAAACGTGTGCAGAACAGCTTGCACGTCGTCTTCTTAGGCCCCCTTCGCCGGTCCCCAGGCCGACATGTGAGGGAGACCCGAAACACTTAGAGGGCCAGGGTTTGGGCGAGATCCGCCTCCCTGGACCCCGCTCGACGGTGGCGGACCTGTGCATCTCTCGCGTGCCCCACCGCCTCCTTTTGCGAGATGGTGCACTCGCAGAAGTTGAGCATCGCCTTCCACGACTCATCGTCACCGAGCATCGATTCCAGAACACTCGGCAACGACAAGGCGTTTCCTATTTTTGCGACGAGGACACGCCGCCACCCCTCCCATGCGGGGCAGGCGACGAGCGTATGCTCTGCCGTGTCCAAGTCGCAACCACAAAGGTGGCACTCTGCCGTCGGCTCGGCTCCGATCCGATGCAGGAACTCACCGAAGCAACCATGCCCAGTGAGTACCTGCGTGAGTCGGAAAGTGAGGCGTCCTCTGTCACGATTCACCCAATTCACAAGAACCGAGCGAATCGCCTCGACGGTCCTACGACCAGCCGAAGGATCGGTCAGCCGCCTGGACCATGACTCCAGCATGGACCACCGAGATTGGGCCCTCCGCGCTCTGACCACACTGGGGCTGGGACGCGCCACGCCCCGGGCACGAAGGTTAGCCCGCCACTGATAGTCAGCGGCGAGCGCCTCCGCCTCCAGGAACCAAAGCGGCGTCCCAGCCAGTACACAAGTCGCCTCGAAAGAGATGGTGAGAGATGGTGCGATAACCACGGATGATCCTGCCTGATCGCGATGGTGCGTTGCGGCCGTTGCAGCAACTTCGCTACCCCCATGGCCAGTGACTGGCCCCACACGGGCGCCTCGTATAAGGCCATTGATCGCACCACCCCCGTATAGAGACGGCGCGTCACCTGGTCAGGCCCCCCGATGTTGGGAAGAAGCTGGCTTAACGCGCCGGCCACCCCCAACAAACGAGGGACCAGGTTCTGAAAGTGAACACGGAAGGTCCAACGACTGTCCAGAATGAGGCCGAGGTACTTCAACTGCACCCCGATCCGATACGGACGCCTCCAACCACGATATGGGCATCGACAGGTGGCACTCTCCGGGGCCTGTGGAACCACATGGCCTCGGATTTACTGAGTGTCACGTCGAGGCCCAATCTCCTGATTTTGCCGACGACATGTGCCACCCCAGCGGTGGCAAGACGAGCAAACTCAGCAAAACTCCCCACCCCCGGGACACGACCAGCGTGTTGTCTCTGTCGGTCCTCTCGGTACCCAGTCATACCCGATATTCCACAAAAGGGGGCCGAGCACCGACCCCTGTGGAACACCGCTCACGACCGGGAGCCTGTGCACGATCCCACCGTGTCCAGTACACGTGACCGATCTGTCCTCCAAGTAGGAAGCCACCAGTCGGCGAAGGTAGGGGGGCATTCCTTGTCTTACCAGGGGCATTTTTTTAAATAAAAGAACACTTATTGCGGCATAACTATAATAGTTAGACATATGCTGTCGCGACACTTTTTGCGGCATAACTATAATAGTTAGACATATGCTGTCGCGACACTCGTTATTTTATTCTATCATCAATAGTTTTCGTAGGGCACGCGACGTAAAGAATATTTTAGGTAAATTTTTTTACACCTTGGGTTAAATTATTGGAGTTTTAGTAAGGATACCTAATTTTTTTCAAAAAAGATTATAGCCTATGTCACTCGGGAATAGTGAAGCTTCCAAACAGTGAAAGAATTTTTCAAATCGGTTTAGTAGTTTCGGAGCCTATTGAATACAAACAAACAAACAAATCTTTCCTCTTTATATTTTAGTTTAGTAAAAACTTAAAAATAGGGGGCGCTGAAAAATAATTGATTTTCAAAGGGGGCGGTAAAAGAAATAAGTTTGATAATCACTGCTCTACACAAATAAAGAGCAAAGATAAATTTGGAAGTTTATAATTAGGCGGAGTGTAAGGGATTTTCGATAAACAAAAACATTAACATAGTACTGACGATAGCATGATAGTGGCGATTGAAATAAAATATTTCACTCGTATAGCTAGCTTTTTTTGTTTCTACCTAAGCTGGTTCCTACCTAGGGTGTTATGTCGGCGTAACCGAATGAATAGGGGGACTCACGGGCTTCTAACCAGAGGACGATGCTAACACTAGCCCCAGCAAGAGCAATGCTTCGCAGAATCTACCACCGGATCGGAAACGCGACCCACAAAGAAGATCCAGCGAGAAACCCAGTGGTCTGTGTCTGTGGCTTAATTTACTCGCCGAACTTTTCGTCGCAAGCAACGGGTTCGACGAGAACGGTGAACGGTGAACGGCTTCAGGCTGCGAATTTGGACTTACTAAAATGTCCAGTGGCTTTGCTAGTGTATTATTTTAGTGTTTTAGCATTAGGAACAATTATGATACACTATCTGTGCTTATATCACGAAAAACACTCATTGGGTAGATATATCGCATGCATATGCATATCCAGCATATTTACCGGATGCGTTCCGGATTCAAGGTCACAGAATTTATATGCAATAAAATTATAGACTTGTCGATTTCAGATCTCAAGACGCGCGCGGTATTCACGTTATGCTATATATTGCAGAATTTGGTAACCGCATACACACAAGATGTTCCGTGTATCAATCCAATCATCTAGATTAATAAAGAATATTAGAAAGAAAAAAAGAAACAGCAATATTAATATTTTGCTGATCAGTGAACATGATGTTAGAAATCGTCAGGCATTGGTCCTAATTACGATCGCATACATAATATGCGTAAGATACATGATTTACGTTAGCATATTTTCACTAATTTAATTCGCTTATATGGATTTTGATATTTCATTCAAAAATCGTTACATATTACAGATTAGTAATCATAGTGTAATTTTACGAAAACATTGAAAGAAGTAATTTTAACAGTGAAAAAATAATATTTAAAAGGTCACTCTGTTTCTTACATAACTGTTTTTTTAAGTGTTGCTACACTTTAAAATCCATATTTTTTAGCTTAAGTAAGGTCAATAATCCTTCTGAAAGTATATTGTTTTGTTGTAGCTCAAACAAGATGATGCTGACCGAAATATCGTGGGAAACTTTCTCATAATCTTGCATTGTTGTGAGTCACGCATGAAACTCATAATCATTCACTATTTATGTACGTTAAATAACTAAAATGAATAATGACATGTAACATAAATTACGATATGAAATAAAACTAATTCCCTAATACAAACTACAGAGATGAAGACAGCAACAAATGATTTATTTTCTTTCAAATTCGATTTCGTGAAAAATATAATATGCAGAAGATTAAATAAATTGTTTAAGGCCGGCAAATAAATTGGTAGTTAATATTTCGTATAACTTTCATTTAGTTCGTAAAATACGAGCAACACGGAGTTTCCGTTCAAGAAAACCATATTGGAACTTTCTTAACCATAAACAAGTTTAGAAATATGAGCCAATTGTTTTCAAACTTAACATTGGAATCGAAGCCGTGCTGTTCGACGGAATCTCAATAATTATAGTTTGCCTGGAATCATGAATGCCCAACCTCCGCGATACATATCGTATGAATTGAATCGATACTCGCTATTAATATCGATTTTGTTTTCGCATTACAAACGCAGGGGTTGTTTTTTTGCTGTGGTATTGTCGAATGAATCAGAGGATACTTCACAGTAAATCGAATAAGTTTTTGATTTTACTTTACTGTCGATAACACATACTTTGTATTTTATACGTACGTAAAAATCTTTCACTTCGTGTTTATTACTGACAGTTTTAGTCGTTGTATTTATGAAAATGCATTACGTATAGTTAAATAAATTAAATAAAAACCTCATAATACTGATTTCTTCCAACTGGAAGGAACTTTATATGAACAGAGTATACTTAAAACAAAACTCTTGATTGATACAGACAAAGGGCTTATGAAAACTACATATTTGATAAAAGCGTTTGAATGCAATGGTTTTTAATAAAATATGTACGAAATACGATCGATACAAGATGTCCTCCGTGACCGAGTTTTGATGAGACGGTTAGAACGGCAGTTTTGTTGATATTTCAACAACTTATGTTAACATTGTTCAATGTTTGATAAAGTAAAAATGTAGTTTCCTTTTTTAATCACACAAGTCCCTTAAGTGCTAGTATTTTTTTATTTATTTATTTATTTAATTTACTTCAGATTTACATCCATATTACACGTCTTAATTACATTGCATTAACATTTCATTTATACTAAAATTAAATAAAAATAATAACTAATCTCGGACTAAAACAAAAAATCAAATAATAATAATAATAATAATAAAACAAAAACTCTAAATTAACATGAAAACTACCTTAACCTAAAGGCTGGTTTGGATCCAGAGTGCTCATAGGCTATGTTGTATAAATATTATACAACATAGCCTTGTCAGCGTTGCCTATTTGAAGAATGCATACCCACCAGTCCTTAATAATTTTATTCCTGGAGTAAAACATAAAAACGTGCGTATAGTAAGTATATGATCTATGAGCTTTGTTAGAAAATAGCATTAATTCACGAAACGTAAATAAAATTAATTGGACATTTCGTATTCAAATCGAAATTTTTGCTCAATAAAGTCCACATAATGTTGCGACCGCATAAACTTATGATTTCGTCAATGCAATAAATTAGCAAAAAAAAAAGAAAGTTATTAAGATGTCTTTCTATTCGAAATTATTTTTGAATAAAATATACACGCGTTTGTGTATGCGTGCGTTTGTTTGTGTGTGTGAAATAATGTATTACTTTGAAATGGCTCAATATACTGCCTCATACTTATTGTATAACTAAAAAATCAAGATTCATCGCTACAGTTTTGTTTACATTAAAAAAAAAAGACATTTGCTAATTTTTTTTTACTATTGACTACATAACGGTGAACAAACTGAGGAGAAAATTCTACTCAACTATTTTAGCTTTGCATATTTATATATAAATACAGGAACTCTCAAATTGATTAGTAATTTTACTGATGTAGCATAAGCAAGAGTGAAAACTTAATTTTTTTTCTCAAGTAATTACTATGTATTTTTGATACAATGCTCTAAATGTTGCGAGCCTGCAGGGTTGGTACTTCAGTGCAACCTCGATATAACAAATCGGAAGGGAACAAGTAAATAATAATTATATTAAGTAATTCGGTAGACTAAGGTTTGTTATATTAAGGTTTGAGTCGGTTAACCATTTGTAATAACGAGGTCAAAAAAAAATAATGTTTTATTCACCTCAACATTACGTACTCATCTTGTTATAGCGAACAACTTCTACTAATAAATGATAACCCATTTTTATCACATCGCTGTATGTATTTTCTATTTTAAAACCATTAGGTAGGTAACATTTTTTCTCAAACCTCTCGAGACTTATTCACATAGTATGGGATTTAGGTTCATATTGGTGGGAACGTTATATAAAGGTTTTCGGTTGACAAAATTCGTTAATTAGAGATATTTACACTTTTTTATAGTAAAAAATTTCACAAAAGGTATATTTTTCAGCGACTCTTACGGACAAATCAAGGGGATAACAAAGAATTTCTTAAATCGAGGACGTCGTTATATTAAGGTCCGTTATACTCGTATTAAGGTTGCACTGTATATGATATAACTGTTGAAGGGTAGGTCCGCCGTTGATGCCATGCGAATGTGACTTGTATCTTATATACATATGCATGAAGCTGAGTAGCAATCGCACAATGTGATCTATCAATCGTTTTCTGCCGATGCTTGACGTGCGATGACATCTGCCCATCTCGGTTCAAACGAAGCGAATTACGCTTATATGCTTAAATTAATATATAAATAATAAATTAATATAAAAAATATTTTATTGTAAAAAAACGTGGGGTGCTTTTCAGAATATTATCAAAATAACCCTTCTAGTCATATCTGTTTATAAAATATTTATAACTACTGATACCATGCACCCCACGCTTTTTTTACAATAAAATAATTTTTACTTATAATATTTTTTATTCAGATCAATTAAAATTTATTTTTTATTTTTTAGTTGGATTTTCTATAAAAGTGTATTTTGTTAGTTTTTTTAAACTATAATTTTTTTAATTTTGTTTTGTTGAATAACAATTTTTTCAATTTTTTTAAATATTGAATTGTCATCGGTCCTTAATAAGTATACTAAATTTCGAGTTAATCCGAGGTTTTGAAGGAGTCAAAATCATGTTCAAAGATTCTGTAACAAACATACATACTAACATACATATGTCTGAAGCTAATAAAAGCGTATTAAAAATGTCGCGTCACGAAGAAAGTAACGTTAATTTTCTAGACCTTGTTCTTATTAATATCAGCCCACAGACGTCCACTGCTGGATAAAGGACTCCCCTAAGCCTCACCATAAAGACCGGTCCTGCGCTGCCTGAATCCAACGAATCCCCGCGAACCTTAATAGGTCGAGGGTCGTTTTCGAATTTGGGGCCAAAAGCGAGCTATTTGATTTAATTCTCATAACCTTAATATTATTTATTACTTGTTGTCATGACAACCGGCACGTGGTCCTATAACTATATATTCGTAAAAACTGTTAAATTAGGAGTTATACAATAAAAACTACCCCAAATCTCATTCGTATCACTGGTTCGTAGTGGCAAATGCACAAACCGTGCGAGTCAAAATATATAAAAAAAAAAAAATCACTGGTTCGAAACTCAAATTTTAACTTGCTTGCTATTTTTCCAGTAATGCGTGTTCAAATTTGGCAATTTTATTTAATCAGTATATAATAAAATAATAAAGGAAAACTAACTGGTTATTAGAACATTATTAAAAAAAGAATAAGTACGATTTCTAAGCCTTTTAAAAAAGTTCCTATTTAAATTGTCATCCGTGTTGGCATTATCAAATGCGTAAAATGAAAAATATAAATGAATATGTTATATAATATTATCAATAAATTATTATTGATTGTGATGAAGCATTTTTTATTCTGAACCTGCCTAAATACAAAAAAATTTAAAATTAGAGAAAGTTTAAATTCATGAAATCGTTACTTTTTTGGCGGCAAAATTAAAAATGACTCTCGACGGTTCATCTTTTCTAGATCATGCTATTTTAATTTATGAATGATATAATGCAATTACCTCTCCTTCTATTCTCGTTTAGATTTAAACAACAAATTTGTGACCGAGATAGCAGGCTCTATAGTCTACAGTGCAGAATCGACAGCACACTTAAAAGACTTGAATATTCATGACTTGCCTCTTACTACACGAAATGCACTAGAACATTACTTTAAGTACATTCTATGTGGAATGTATTAAATGCGTGCTATATTATTTTACATTTCTCGATCTATTTTTAGCATATCGTCTTCTCGCATTAAAACTGTATAATCTCAAAACTTACTAATTTTACAGGATAATATTTTAAAGGTTTAACGTGTGATATTTTTAATATTAATCATCTTTTCAACATTTACTTTTTTATTTTTTACTAGTTACATTTATCTGTCTTTTAAAGTAAGGTAAAATTATTGGTATTAATTTTGTTAATAGTAGTCAAAACATAGGTAAACTAATAAATAAAAACTAAAACTAAACTAAGCTCTTTTGACAGTATTTATGAGAAAAATACTGGTGATACCAAATGTTTTTGTATATGAACTCAATTTCGAATGTTTTTGGAAATTGTACACTTTTAATGCGAAAAGGCTATATAGGAAAAACTCAGACTTGTAAAAATAATATATCAGCTTTGTAATTATCCAGTTTGCTTTTGAAATAATTCGAAAATCAAGTGCGGTCCTGTATAACGAATACTTTGTCAAATGGAAATGTTATTTTTATCTTTTGGATATAGGCCTGGGCACAGGTGGTGGCTGCTCTGCTAGGGCCGGTATACGTGTGCTCTTATTTTAATACAATGGTACAATACAGTGCATGGAATAATGTTGAATGTCGAAATATCCCAAGTTTCTAGCCAGGAGAGTGCTGTTTGGGGTCAACGTTCGGACAGCACGCGCGGCATTCGCTCTGTTTCTAAGATTCATCACGCTGGTGATTGGGGACGCCGGTAAAAAAATAACGAAAAAAAAAAAAAAACATTACGGATGACTCGAGCGTTTGGTAATAAATTGTAGGTAGCATTGCGTAATTGTTTTGTGGTCTGCTATATGTACCTAAGTTTAGGCGATTGTAAAGTTAATAATAATTTTCAAGCAACACAATATTTTGATACATAGATTGACGCATTTGGAGGAGGTCAGAATTACATATTTACCGCATGCCTATTTTAAATGAATGATTCGACAAATTTCGTTCGCTTTTATGTTTATAAAAAAAAAAAAAAACAAACAGGAATGCTCCGAACGTGCAAAAGTAACCTTCCAATTAAACCACAACAAGACGATCGACTTGAGAATAAAAAAACAATAAAAAATCTTTTCAAAATGAGTACCGCGATTTATGTCAGTGGAGCGGCGACTGTGTTCATCTTTCGAGTAATACGTATCATTATAGAAAACCATAAGTTGCATCGAGGCAACGTTTACCGCGAGGTGAAAGCAGAGCTACCGGGTTGCTAGACTTTTTTTAAAACACAAACAGGCTCCGTTGGCGACTACAGACAACCATCTTGTGTGTGTTTATGAATAATTTAATGTGTATCGATCGCTTCGGTTGATTTATTCAGAGCTACAAATACTTAGTTACTGGCGTATTCTAATGCAAGCCGGCCAGCGCTGTTTGTTTTTAAAGTTCAAAGTCCAATTGACGATATTTAAGAAACACAGCAAGCAAACAACATTTCTACGAAACTTTGTAACGATCTCTCAGATTGCTGCGATTGTTATATGAACTGAAGCAACATTTTAGCTGATTATTACAATACTGCCACTGCCACTGCATTCGTTTTAATTTTTATAGTTTTATAAATCATTCTATGATCTTCGGTATTTACTAGTCTAGATTCGTCACGTGTGCCTATGGTATAATTTGAAACTAGGTCCATTGGTCGAGTTTAAAAATTTTATTTACTTTATGCACGAAAATATAATAGTAGAATCTTCAATTATTTATTACAAAAATGTTTACCAGGAATGTAGTATAGTAGATTACTTCTAAATAATAAGAGTAGAATAACTAGAAGTCGCAACAAAATACACGAAATAATAATATAATCCACCTAATACACTCAAATTATTGTAATTAACAACTACTTAGCACATACCAACTAGTAATTAAAAAATTTGCAAACTTAGCTCTCAGGTAGCCTATTGTTTCATCCGATAATTCGCAATTGCTTTAAACACGTACACACACAGCCACGACACTTTTAAAATAAATTCGATTATCAACTTAACACCCGTAATTATTGGCACAATGCATAAAGCGAAACCATTCATTTTACGATTACAAATCGTTGCGATAGGACATAGGTTCCCCGTCGCAAGAGCGATTTAATTTTATCTAAGTTTTTATTACCCTGTTTAGGGTCTAGTCATACGTATTGTTTTCTGTATGACCAAACCCAAACGGGTGAGGAGCGTCCGACGCCGGCCCTTATATGCTACGGTCGGGGACATCTCGTCATCGCGATGCAGTTTCGACCTATATTGAAGCCTAGATTTTATAAGGAACTACACAAAGACGGATGAGCGTCATCTGTCGACGACAAACTTAAACTTTCATCTCACCTGAGCATATTTTTAACGTGTTGTGAGTGCTATCGGAATTGCTAATACATACTTGTTATGCATTCAAGTGAGCCGGACATTTTGTTGCAATGTTATATGGTGTCGATTTAAGTTTTGATTCAATGAAAGTGCTTTAAAACATATTATGGACCGTAATTGAATTAGTTTAAATTTAATAGTGTTTTAATAAATATTTCGAATCATAATATTGCGCTCAGTTTTATTTGGGAAAAGAAAAGCACTTTCATAATTTTGACAAGTGGTCAAATTTTGAACAGTAAATAGGAGAGAGAACGTAATATTATTACACAGTTATAAGTATTTAAATAGTAATTAGGACATGAAACATCGACACTAATGTAAACCTAAACAGTATATTATAAAGGTTAATTAATTTGACAAGAAACTTCACATAAAACAAATTTGATGTCATATTATGAGTATAATGTTATTGTTAACTTTTGTTTCAGCCTGTCTATCAAAAATGGTACTACTGTCATATTCGCAATTTACGATTATTTGTTACAATAATCATGTTTTACAGATTAACAAGATGAAATAAGTATGTACTTGTAATTTTTCTTAGTATTGTTTTTAAATACAACCTTTGTGTATAGGCAGCTTAGTTCGTGGGGTAGTTGATATTGATATTTTAAAAATACCTTATCTCCAGGGTTGTATATTGCCCAATTCATAACGAATTATGCCAAAAGCTTAGCGTCATAATATGCTCTTCACTTAGTTTCCCTGTCTCTCATGAATTGGTCCTTACGAGAGGCAAGGATTGTCTCGGAACAATCAGATGTGCAGGACTGCCCCATTAATTTGTTCGCAACAAATTTGGCTTGAGGAATTTTGTTTTAAGTACAATTAAGAATAATTTTTATTAGTAAATCAGGCAGTGATTGAAATTTATCAATATCAATTTCGATTCAGTTTGTGCAATTACATTTTGTCTTTTTTTCTTTTTAATAGATAATTTGTTTTTTTTTTGAGAGAAAATATTACACCCAATATTTGTTTTTTTTTGTAAATAAAATTGAAGTGCATCGAAAGGTACTTAAAAAAAAACGACTGTGGAGAAAAGGACACCTCACATCTCCTTAACACACCAGCCAACCACCACCACTACAAGACCTTTACCCTTTTTTTTTAACTCTGTGGAATGCCTTTACGGATACCCGGTCGAGAGGGGTAACAGAAAGACTTTTGGCCTGGCAGAGGGGGATACCGCGACGGCACGACGTTCCGACGCGGTCTCGATTACGAAACATCCGGACCTCGTTTTTTAGTATATTCTCAATGTAAATTTGTTGAAAACAATCGGCAATGGCCAAGTGCTGTGACCATTTATAAGATCGTGATTGTCGGTCGGACGCGCCGGAGTCGTGTCGCGGCTGCGGTCACGATACGAACATTGTCGACTTTGTAAACATTGTAATTTACAGTCGCCCCCAGAAGTGTTCTTTATAAACATTGTTGTATGCAATCGGGCTTAGTGGTGATATTTTATTTGAGTCCTGGGCGTTTTCGCGTATATCATGGAACCAAATGCGACACTTTCTTGCACGTAACCTTTCAAAGTTTCATTTTGGTAGTTTTTTTGCGGCACACCTACATGTTTTACCTTATTTTAAATTCCATACTAATATCCACAATGCATCAATGCATCTAAATATGCCTTACCGCTCAGTGACGATTTATCGCGCTAAATAACATGTTTATGAAATAATAGCAAAAAATACAATTAATAGAAACATAAAAAAAAACATACAATTTAAGCAATTTCAAATAAAGAAGTAATATTTAGCTAGCAGCAAAACATCATTTTATAAAATTTTAATTCAAGTCTAGATCGTAATTCAAAATTCATAATCGCTACAACACAAGCCTTTATTTAAAATAGTATTCTATGACATAAAAATAACAAAAGTATAGCTATGAAGTGGAAGATCCTAACAACTGTTCTAACAGCTTTCAATGCCAGCATATGTATACTATCATATTGGGCGCAATCATAAAAAAATCTAGAAAGATCAGAGCCTACATAATGAAGGCCATCTTTATTACTTAAATGCGACCATGAGAATTATTGCATAAAACAAGTTTTTTTTTTTACTTAAAATGGTTACGTTAAAGGATACTCTGTTTAATTGTTCGTAACGGAGAATAATTACTATTTACGTTTTAGTACCCAAATTTTAAACTAAAACTTAACTGTCATAAACTGAAAAAAATATTTCAAGAATTAATTTTGTTGTTTGGTTTGTATTTTTTTTGTAAATTATTTAATATGGCATTTTCTCTCGTGTTGTGGGTACCGAAAACTCATGCCAGGTAGCAACAAACAGCCATGGCCGGAATATAAAAATACTAACCGTGACTGTGTAACAATGATTGGATTCAGAGTTAAGGTGACAAAATTAGTTTCCTATGCGGATCGATGCGGTCCTATGCGGTTTTTCTGTGTTTCTCTAAGTACCGGTAAAATGGGGCGATTAGGGATTGAGAGGCGAATCGGGAAAAAACCGGGAAAATCTTTCGACGCTCAATATAAGTTTTATATTCGTTGCAAAATCCTCCATTTTTTGTAGTTTAATAGTAGAATGTTGAAAGTTCATAAAACAACTCTGAATATGCATGATAATAGCTGCTAAGTTATAAAAAATCGCGTTTCAAATTAACTTCCTGTGGTGGTAATTATTTTAGTGCTAGAAACTTTGCTCTCTTTTATTTATTTGATAATAATAGAAGACGACTATGATTTATAAACGTTATTTAGTGTTTGAACCAGCATATATATTAAAGGTAAGTCTCAGTTGTTATTGGTTTTAATGTATTTGATTAAATAAAAATACATGTACAAATCTGTTGTTTTTGGGGATATTAGGGATGTCTTAGGTACAAATAACAACGAAAAAGGGGTCAATTGGGATGAGAATACGTGAAATGGAAACGACCTAAGTATAAATAGGTACAGGTTTGTAGGGTTGTCTATGTAGTTATAACAATATTTTTTAAATTTGTTGGTAAAACCTGGTTTATTCGAAGCGAAATTGGGAATAAGTCTCTAGTTGAAATAGAAAAGCAATTTAATATAAGTAAGTAGATTTTGCAGAGACATGTAACAAGATCAATGAAATCTCAAGGTGGACAAAATAGTCTAAGTAATACATAATAAAATATTTAATATTTGTTCAGAGTGGGGGTATTCATCTGATTAATCCATGGAATAACCGACACACCTAATCTCTTAACCCAGATAGAAATATCAGCCCCTAAGTACTTACCAATAACGGAGAAATATAAACCGTTTCTAAGAAAGCCCACTATACATGTTTAAATATATATATTTGTTGTTAATGCACTGTCGATTGCACCTATAATTGAGGTGATGTCTGCCATGTACTTTTGTCAGTTTTTCAATTTTTTTTATTGATGATCACTTTGTTGGTGCAACTAAATAAATAAATAAATTAAAACTATATATAAAAATAAAAGTAGTGCCAACCCTAGCAAATTTCTCATTTCGTCCCAATTAACCGCAATTTTCGGGTAAATAGGGATTACACCTATTTTTGCATTTTTTGCTTAAACTGGAATGCTAGTTACATAATTTTAAATTAGACAACAAAGATGCCCCCAAGACTCAATCATTTTGATCCTGATATAGCATTATATACATCAACAACTACCTTAAAATTGCTCATAAAGTTGGAATTTGTCCCTAATCGCCCCATTTTACGGTACATAACTTTGCATTCAGATGAGTTCAATGGGACAGCGGTACAAGCAATTAAAATGCTATTCACACATTATTAACTCGCATTTTCTTAAGCAGTTCTGAACGGTTGGTTCGTTCATCTTGTATTCCTTCTTTTTACCCTTCTCTTCTTTTTCCATTTTTTCCTGTCGTCTTGTCCAGTCTAGAAAAGTCACACCGTCAAGTCCGTCCTTCTTAGTCTATGCTTGTCATTGTAGGTCGTATGTCCTGTGACAGAGGTTGCACACCGCGGCAAGGACCATAACAAAATCACCTACAGAAATACAGACCGATATTTGCGAAAAAATATTTGATAAATGATTCTTATTAATATGCAACGATAATTCATATTGAGCATCAATGAGAGTTCGACACCTATTTTGACAGTAGTACTGTTGTGGGTTTGACAGCTTTCATTATTCTGACAGCCGGCGCGAAGCCATCATTAGTCGGTATTCTATTCCAATTTTAAAATGTTTCTTGCGTAACTGTGCGTGGGCATCGTTTGAATGTGGGCGATGTTGCGCAATACGCGAAAATGTGGACGGGAACCGAAGTCGTGCGCGAAATGCATACTGCGCAATCAAAGGACTCTCTTATTCTAAAGTGAAAGGTTTATGATGTGGTTATTTTATAGTTAGATCATATTTATTATGTACTTAAGAACTAATATTAAAGGTGTTGCAATTGATGTATTCAAAAACATTTTTTTTATTGCCCTTGTAGGCAGACGAGCATACGGCCCACCCGATGGTGAGTGGTTACCATCGCCTATGGACTTCGGCAACGCCAGGGGCAGAGCCAAGCCGCTGCGCTGCCTACACGCCAAGCCGCTGCCTACAAAATGCATTTTCAAATTTCGGAAATGTTTATTGTTTCAGCATCAGTCACCTTTATACTTGTACTCGTCTAGGTAATTCTTAATTAAATCTTGCGTCAAATATTACCGCATGCAACAATTGTTATTAGTTTCTTTGGTGTTAATCGATTCAGAAGTCTTCGCTATGTATGCAATTCTGTATGCGAACAAAACGTAAATGTCAAGAAATAAAATTAATAAAAATGTCAGTAGCACGTGAAAATCGAAAAAATACTTTTATAAGATCTTTTTAGTACCTTCAATGGGATAAGGCCCACTAAGGTCTACTGATACTCATGGACACAAGCCAAGTTTTTGCCTTCCGTAAATGACTCATTTAAACATCGTTAGAAGAAATTTAATTATTCCAATTGTAAAATGTATAATACAATTAAGTTATTTTCATACATTTACAGAAAAAAACATAACAAAACGCAGATTAGAGTGGTAATACAACATAACTTGGTTATTATATTGCATATGAATTACTCGAGCTATTTCATAATTGAATAAAGTACGACCTCTACATCAAGTAACATCCGATGCTATGCTAAAAAATACGTTCACGGCAATACCAAGTATCATATAGATAAAGTGGATTCGGAATATACGAATTAAAATATAAAAATCTTGATTTGTTATCTAAGCCCGAAGCGGATGTTTCTAATCTTTATGTATGTATACGATCGCGTACATCAAATATCAATTTTAATAAATTTTAATGATGTGGCCAGTATATATTGTTGTTGTTGAGCTTTGAAGACGTTATCATTAGCTGGTGGCAGGACCTCTTGTGAGTCCGCACGGGTAGGTACCACTACCCTGCTTATTTCTGCCGTGAAGCAGTAATGCTTTTCGGTTTGAAAGGTGGGGCAGCCGTTGTAACTATACTGAGACCTTAGAACTTATATCTCAAAGTGGGTGGCGCATTTACGTTGTAGATGTCTATGGGCTCCAGTTACCACTTAACACCAGGTGGGCTGTGAGCTCATTCACCCAACTAAGCAATATTTGACAAACTGAGCAATATTTGATTTTACAATGAATATTAAAAAAAATCTAATATTAAAAAAATAATCTAATATTTAAAAAAAAAGACATGCCCGCTGAGTTTCTTGCCAATTCTTCTCAGGACGGAGGCTAGTTCTTATGAATTGGCGGTAGTTCTTTTGACGTTCAAAAAGTATGTACTTTCATTTATGTTGAATAAATGTTTTTTGATTTGAATAAATAAAAATTGTCGCAATGGCTTTTCATGTGAATCAAAATTGTATAATCGCATCGCTGCAGTATTGAAGTGAGACACAGGCCTGCAGCAGAAAATGCATGCACTGTTTACTAGCATTGTTAAATCATATGGCACACCTCGCCCTCATAAACAATACCACCTATAATATTCCACGTTTGTTATTCAAAGTCCGTCTTTGTGAACATGTTACAGAAAAATTATTTTATGAAATTTATCTTTTATTTTTTAGCAATTAAATAAATTATAGCTTTGTGTGTGCAATGCTTTAAGACAATATTACAGAAACATTGTTGTTAATTTAAGAAAAAAATGTTTGTGTTGATAAACATTCGACCCAGCTACTTTAAGCTTGTACTTTTTGCTTTTGATAACAATAATAACCGGGAACGAATCACGTACCGACATCCGGCTCTAAATTAGGATTCCCTGTACCATGCGAACCCGATACTGATATTTATACTATTAAATTTATAAATAGTATTAAATATAATAAATACATAATGAACATATTGAATGTTTGCATGGAGCCTATTATAAGGCTCGCCGATTTTTATTCTCTCTTAAGCAGAATAAGGTCGCGGATGTAAATAAAAATTGTCAGGAGCATAGCCAAATTCGTGCATAGGATCCTTTGAGGTTTTAAGAAGAACTAGGAGTCCGGAAGTAGTCGAAATTCGACTATAATTAATTGGAATTGTAAGTTTGTACACTATTATGATTGTATTTTATACATACTTCTATAATCACAAATATCGCCGAGGCTACACTATAAAAAAATATTAATAAAGACAAACAATATTTAATCTATTCTCAATTTGACAACAGACGTCAAGAACAAAAGTTTGACAATAAATAGTATGCATGCGTGTGTGCGTCAAATACATGGTGTGTGTGTGTGTGTAATGTTTTCTTTATTGATTTAATGTATCTTTTATGCATTATTTTAAAAAAATATTAGCATTGTGCACTTCTTCTCTATGTTCTCTATAAGTGTAGAAAATTTCATACACTTTTTGCGTCCGCGCAATTTTCGTAAAAAGGGATACAAAGTTTTTGCTTCACGTATTAATATATAGATCAGTATACCGTAGTGAAGACGAACGACGTCACTATAATGACGCTATAAATATGTAAACGACACAATTTTAGAGCCTAATTGCTTAAACTACTCAACGTTTAAAAGATTTTAAATAACATAACATTTATAAAAAATAAAAATTTATTTGAATGAATGACATTTATCTAATGCCCAAGTAATTCTCATCTAAAAGCATATATAACATTATATCAGTCATTCATAATATATATAAAATATTAGAAATGCGAAAGCGTTTGTTACGCGGCATCTGTGCAACGATTTTTTTGTAGAAGATTGACGCAAGTGAAGCCACGGTTAACAGCTAGTTACTATATAAGTGGCAAACCGACAGATAATTAGAACAACCGTTACAGTATAATATTTCATAGTCGTGTGCTGTGCAGGATCGCTCCAATTCCGTGACCACACAGAGCATGCCAAATCAATTTGTCAGTACACTTTAAAGTATCCGTGAATGATTTGTTATAGGTTTTATTTTATTTATTTAATCAACAATGTTTCAACAGCATTTAACTAGACACAGGGTACAGAGGATGTTTTCCCAAACATGAGCCAATTAAAGAAACACATTATGTTTCCAAAAAAAAGTTAACATAATTAATGAACACAGGTAGTCCAACTAAGGTAATGGTAAGGCAGTTAAATAGGTAGATGAATTTTGTCGAATGATAACCTGCAGAATAAGTTTGAATCTGATTGTGTTGTGTCGATGTGTGTAAGTGCGTGTGAGTGTAATAAAGTGGTTGGTTTACATGTAGTTTTATTAAATTTGTAGTTTTATTTGTAGTATCTGTATCTTGATAAATGTTTTATATATACGAGTAAAAATAAAAACCTATGACAAAAAAAAAACAGGCATTGATTGTGAATTGAGTTTGACTACTCACTTGGAAATTAAACAACATTACGATTACACAACAACGGCTGCAAACTACCATCTTGATAATTTGTTGTAAAATTATAATCATTTATTTGGAAAGTTTAATGTTATAATTAATTTAAGTATTCAAATTAAATATGACATGCGGCTTTAGTGCTCTCTTCGCGAATAACACACGTGCTTATGTAAATAAACGATGGCCCATCGGAATGTGAGTTAGCTCACGCTTATATTGTTGCCAATGACTTCCGCCGTATGACGTCACGAGTTAATTGAACCAATGATGCAATTATCAAGCAAGACGACAGCTAAAACGTCATCGTACTGGCGAAAAAAATATCTTGTATCTATATATTAATACGTGAAGCAAAAACTTTGTATCCCTTTTTACGAAAATTGCGCGGACGGAGGATTATGAAATTTTTGAAGTGAAACTTCTTTATCGGCGTTGGAAAAAAATTTACCGTCACATTTTTCGGTTACGCGTCACATTTTTCCGTTACGCGCCATCTTTTTCTTCACCATTCATTGTTGCCGTACACAAGTGAAGGTGCCTCTTTACTCGGTAACAATAATTATAAAATACCGATGATTTTAAGTGGAGATTTTAATGTAAATTTTGCATCGGAAAATTCTTTGAAGCTAGTTGAATTTCTGAAAGATAAATTGAATTTATCCATGAAAAACAGTCCTCAAACGTCAACAACAAGATCTGGCACTACAATTGATGGAGTTTTTACTCGGTCACTAAATTTCGTGGAATGTAAACCATATATTTCATATTTCAGTTACCATAAGCCATTAATTACAAAAATATATAATGACAATGACAATGATAGTAATAATTCTATTACAATTAATGAAATGCTGTAATAATCTTAGTAGCAAAAAGGTAAAGTGAAATAATTGTATTATTTGTATTCATGTCTATGATAATAAAATCCTTTTGTTTAAACTTTATCTAATTTAACTTTATTTAACCAATTTCTAGAAAGTTGCATGTAGATCATTTTTCGAAAAATAAGGCCATAAACAAGTTTCACTTCTTACGTGTGTACACTAGTACACGCACACATTTTTTTTCCACACTTATAGACAATATAGAGAAGAAGTGCACAATGCTAATATTTTTTTTAAATAATGCATAAAAGACACATTAAATCAATAAAGAAAACATTATACACACTACATACCATATATTTGACGCACACACGCATGCATACTATTTATTGTCAAACTTTTGTTCTTGGCGTCTGTTGTCAAATTGAGAATAGATTAAATATTGTTTGTCTTTGTTAATATTTTTTATAGTGTAGTCTTGGCGAAATTTGTGATTATAGAAGTATAAAATACAATCATAATAGTGTACAAACTTACAATTCCAATTAATTATAGTCGAATTTCGACTACTGCGGGACCTCTAGTTTTGATTGATTCGCTAACCGTTCCAAATACATTGAGATATTTGATTGTTAGACGCATTAATCGTGGCCCTAATAAGAAGTCTTCATATATCAAACAATAATGATTATAAAGTGAATTGTCATACTGAACACTTATTCTATGGTTTTGATTCAATTGACTCAAAATAGACGATGGTGCTATTTTTTTCAATGCCACAAAGATAATGTTTCGCCTCATTGGAAATTATTTTACCACAATATATTTAAAACATACTCTAGAATTAATATAGTATATTGATCTAATATTTTATTTATTTATAGTAACTAACGAATTTATTATATTGATTGAACAAAACATCTTGTGTATATTACTCCCAACAAGCAAGAATAATTCATAATTAGTTTGTCGACAATTTCGAATTTGCAGATTGCTAAAGTGAAATAAAAAAAAAACATTATTATATAGGTTTTTTTTACAGACGCTACTCGACTCTCGAACTGTCTCAACGAATGAGTGTAAATGTTTCATATATTCAGTAGTAATTAATAAGTGAAACTTAGCTTGCATTTATTATAATAGTAAAAAAATAAAAATAAAATATTATACTTAACTAAAAAAATAAAAAGAACTTAGCATCTTGGCAATTTATTTATATAAATATATGAGTTGATTTTCCGGCCGTTGAAGTGTAAACATCACTGTGATTCTATTTGTAACAAATCGTATTTTAAAAATAGTAAAAAGTTGGTTTAGTCGTCAACACTGTTAAAAACCACTTAATTGGTGCTTCGAGGCACGCAGAAGAAATAAATCTTTGGAATATTAACAGGATCTGTTCAGAAAACTGCAGAAGAAAATCCACAACAAATTTCACAAAACCTGCCAAGTAGAATACGATTCTACCCTACAACTTAAAAAATACTTAATGTCAGTTTGTTGGGTTGGCATTGGTTTTAGTGTTGCCGGTGCATGAAAAGTAGCGTCACCTACTATACTGCGTTCCATTCCACGTTACTACACAAAAATATGGAAGAACAGTTCCAACTGCTATTTGATAATATGAAGATGGAAATGCAGAAACAAACAGCTGAACTAACTGAATCACTTACCAAAAACTTAATGGATAGGATGGATGAGAAACTTACTCCTATCATTGAAGAAAACGAACAATTAAAACAAAAAGTTAGCGATCTAGAGAAAGAGATGGAATATTTGAAAAGAGAAAAGAAAAGTAACAACATAATTATTTTCGGGCTAGAAGAGAGGGAAAATTCAACATTGGAGCTATTTAATAATGTCAAGATGACCTTCAAAGAAGCTCTTAACATAAATATAGAGCAATCCGATATAAACAAATTATACCGCTTGGGAAAAAATATAGTTCAGAATAAATCAAGGCCGGTGCTGTGTTCTTTTATAAATGCATGGAAAAAAGATGAAATTATGAAGAATAGAAAGAGCTTAAAGAATATTTATGTATCGGAGGATTACTCGAAGGAAATTTTGGAGAAAAGAAAAGCACTGCTACCACGGTTGAAGGAAGAGAGAGAAAAGGGAAACATAGCTTTTCTGATTTACGACAAATTAGTAGTAAAAGAATCCAACACTGAAAAAAGGAAAAGGGAACCAACTATCTCACCGTCACCTTCCAAAAGGCAACCCAGAAAACAGCAAACACTATGCTCTGCGAAAGTTAGCAGAATAAATGCCTTCAATGCAATGCGACCTAGATCGAACTCCTTTACCAACAAACCTACACTCAATAAAAAATAGCAATTAACCGGTAAACGGAAAATCCAAACAAACTATGAAAACAAACAAACAGAAGAAATACCTCTTCCCCCAAGCCGACTGGTCCTCGTGGGGGATAAAGACCACAACCCTCCAACAATACAAAAAAACAACTACAAAGATACAAAAATATACGTCGCAGCCCTTAACGTACTCACGTTGAAGAATGAAGAAAATCTTATAGAATTAACAAACGCCTTAAATCAAATTAAATGGGATATCGTCGGCCTCAGCGAAGTAAGAAGAATGGGTGAAAGAATTATTTCTCAACCGGACTTCCTCCTATACCATATTGGAACGACGCCAGGACACCATGGCGTTGGTTTCATCGTCAAAAAATATCTTGAAAAATCTGTAGAAGAATTTATAGGAATCTCGGAGCGCATAGCAATGATGAATTTAAAGTTACCGGGATATAATGATGCATGGTCTATTGTACAAATATATTCTCCAACAGAACAATCGGACCTGGAAACAATTGAGGAATTCTACCTTGACTTAAATAACACTATCCAAGAACGTGCCCACAAAAACTTAATCGTCATGGGAGATTTCAATGGCCAAATTGGAGCTAAGCGTCCAGGAGAAGAGACCGTACTGGGATCATTCACTTACAGTAACAAAATTAGAAGTAGAAATGGAGAAAAACTTATAAATTTCACACTAGAAAATAACTTAACCATTTTAAACTCAGTATACAAAAAAAACACAACGAAAATGTGGACATGGATTTCACCAGATGGAAAAACCAAGAACGAAATAGATTTTATAATGACCAATACAAAGAAATGCTTTACAAATTTCGACGTCATTAATAAATTTAACTTCAATACGAATCATAAACTAATTAGAGCTGAAATAAAATCAGTACAACCAAAGAAACCTAGACCGAGACAGGAACTAACAATCGGTAAGCTCAGCAAGCACCAAATGGCGCAACTCGTGGCCAACCTAAGAGATAAATTCATAGACTTCAAAAAGAACACAAATACCATGGGAACCCAAGAAAAATACAACTGGATAGAGAATATTATTAACGATCAAGTACAACACATTGACAAGATTAGATCTGAACCGAGAAAATGGCTAACATCTAATACCATGAAATTACTAGAGCAAAGAAACCAGCTAATCAGCGCAAAAGAAGGAAAAGACAGAAGAAGGCATTTAGCGAAAATTAGTAAAGACATCAAAGAAAGTATAAGGACGGACAGGAAAAAGAGTAGAATGGAAATTATTGAAAAGCATATAGCCAAAACGGGAGGCATTAAAAAAGCTCATAGAGAATTAACAAATTCAAATGACTGGATCGCAAAAATTAAAAACAACAGCGGAGAATGGCACCATAATAGAACTAATATATTAGGAATCGCTACGTCCTACTACAAAAAAATCTATGAACACAACACCGCTCAGGACAATATATACCTAGCGGAAACCTCAAGTATCCCTAACATCATTCAAACTGAAGTAACAAAAGCTATAGATAGTCAACACAGAGACAAAGCACCAGGACCCGATGGCATAAGCAACGAAATCTTAAAAGAAAGTAATGAAATTATAACACCAGTTCTCACTGAGATGTTTAATGAGATATTAAAAACCGAAATTATCCCACGGCAATGGACAGAATCAAATATTTTACTTCTATATAAGAAAGGAGACAAATATGACATTGGGAACTACCGCCCTATTAGCCTTATGTCCAACATATACAAGGTATTCGCCAAGGTCATACTTAATCGGATTGAAAAAATATTAGACGAACACCAACCCATCGAGCAAGCGGGATTTCGTAAAGGCTATTCAACGATCGACCACATTCATGTAGTACGCCAAGTAATGGAGAAGTATAAAGAACACCAATGCACCTACTATATCGCATTTATTGATTATAGCAAAGCATTCGATTCTTTGTTTCATGAAAAGGTATGGGAGTCATTAAAAGAACAAGGAATTGAACACAAATACATCCGGTTAATAAAAAATGTTTACAGCCAGAGTACTGCGAGAATACAATTAGAAAAGAAAGGTGAACCTTTCAGAGTAGGCAAAGGTGTACGACAAGGAGATCCCCTGTCACCAAAAATATTCTCGGCGGTACTAGAATCCATATTCAGAGCTCTAAATTGGGAAAATCTCGGTATCAATGTAGACGGTGTCTCATTGACTCACTTGAGATTCGCAGATGATATTGTGTTATTTGCAAAATCCTCGGAAGACATCACAAGAATGATAAACGAATTATCAACGGAGAGCGAGAAGGTAGGGTTAAAACTGAACCTGGAAAAAACAAAAATAATGACAAACGGAGAGAGAATTCCCACAAACTTAGGAAACAACCAAATTGATTACACCGATGAATATATTTACTTGGGACAGCTAATAACAGATGATAATCCGGTGCTCAAAGAAGTTGAAAGAAGAATAACTAATGGCTGGAGAAGGTACTGGGGCTTGAAAGAAATTATGAAGGACAAAAATCTTCATATGAACATTAAAAGCAAACTATTTAATACTTGCATACTACCAGTTCTCATGTACGGCAGTCAAACATGGGCTTTATCACAAAACACGATTAGCAAGCTTGCATCATGCCAACGCGCAATGGAGAGGAGCATGATGAACGTGAAAAAGTCAGACCGACTGAGTAACCGTATAATAAGAAGCAAAACAAAGGTAATAGATATAGGGTGCAAAATTAGAAGGCTTAAATGGCGTTGGGCAGGGCATATGGTTAGAGGTAAAGATAAATGGAGCAAAGTTGTGACACAATGGTATCCTAGAGAAAGTAAAAGGAAAAAAGGTAGACCGCAAAAAAGATGGGATGACGACATACGACAAGTGGCAGGCGTCACATGGAACAGAGTGGCTCAAGAAAGACATGAGTGGAAAAGGTTGGAGGAGGCCTTTGTCGATTGGCAAACAGATCTGCAGAAAATAAGAAAAATACAAATAATAGGCTAGATTAAGGTTTCAATAAAATTTAAGTTTTCTATATATTATATTTAATTTTAGTCATATAATTGTAATAAGGATCTAAATAAAAGGCTATATTATTATATTATTATTATTATATATGAGTTGATTTCGATGAAATTATACAACGAGAAATCTTGAGATTGGCTTAACGGGTAATCCTGAAATCATAGATTGGCCAGAAAAACGGGCCGAGTTTGATAAGTAAGTAAATGTTATAACAATTTATAACTCTTGTGCTATTATTGTGGCTTCTTTATTTATATCTATTATATGTTGCGGGCGGAATGTAGCCCACTTTAATGACAAAGAGGATTCCCATCTACGTCAGACGACACGTGCGCTGCGACCTAAGGTAGGAAGCACCCTAACAAGATTGGCCGTGACATCAAATGTAGTTCAATTATAACTAGTCTGGCCATAAATACTGTTACATAAAAACTTTTCTTTTTTTAACTTTTTAATAATTTTGAATTTGGAACACGTATATTATTTTAAAAACTTCTTTCGATTTTGCACCATTTCACATATTTTGTCGTATCAAATTACAATATGGAATGGGGTGTTAAAGAAAATAGGATTGCAGTGATCGCCTATGTAGTGGGTATGGAGCCGTCGGCCATATTCCAGACACTTCAAAAGCTTGGTATTAGCCGTATGTTCGTATATCGTACTATCAACAGATACAACAACACTTAATATGTGCAAGACCAAAAAAGATTGAGACAGCCGCGTGATTTAGAACCACTAAGGCTGTTAATGCTGTTAAAGCCAGAATTTGTCAAAAGCCCATTAGGAAGCAAAAAATCTTATTGCGAGAAACGAAGATTCCCGTTAGGACTCTGTCGCGTATTATAAAACAACACCTGAAGCTCGGTGCTTATCACCGATATACAGGACATGCCCTAAATCAATCTTTACGATTAAAGAGAGTGGATCGATCAAAACGCCTTCTGTCGCGATACGCAGGTGAAAGGTACAGAAATATTCTCTTTTCTGATGAAAACATTTTTACGATTAAAGAACAGTACAATAAGCAAAATGATGAAGTGTACGCTCACAGTTCTAAAGAAGCTACTCAAGTGGTCGGAAAGGTACAACGTGGTCGTCATCCTGCGTCGAATCCGTGGCTTGCGACGAAGGGTTCGACGAGTAAATTAACCTTCAGACACAGCCCACTGAGTTTCTCGCCGGATCTTCTCAGTGGGTCGCGTTTCCGATCCGATGGTAGATTCTGCAAAGCACTGCTCTTGCTAGGGTTAGTGTTAGCAATACTCGGGTTTGAGCCCCGTGAGCACACCTACACGTTACGGCGAAGCTAATATAGCCTCTCAAAGTTATCAGCGTAGGTAGGAAAATAAATAAATAAATAAAAACCAGAGCGGAGCTACCTAGGAGAAAAGAAGTACAAGTCATATTTTAAGAAGAATCAATAGACTGTATCTACTTAATCAGTGAGCTCCTGTCAATAATAATTATAAAATTATCGTCAGAATATCAGAAGTAAGAAATATTTATACCTTATTATGATTAATTTAATACAACGCTTGTAGCTCCATACGTGCGCCGTGCTCTTAGCAAGGTCATAAGTTCAGTGTGTAAGTAGCTAGACATCGTTATTGAATATGTATTAAAAACTCAATGCGACTTTCAAGAACGAACCGTTTCGAAAGGAGGTCGAATTTAGTGCATCCTTAGTGGTTATTGCTGTTTCTAAAACTTCAATAATTATTCAACACAACCGCGTTCATTGGCTTCCATTTAAAAATGAATAACTTTAAATATCGATTTCAAAAATATCTCCTAAGCTTTGCATTTTTATTCTGAATGATTTTTTTATTCTTATACTCACGGGTTACCGTATGTCACAAACTCAAACTTACAGCAGTTAGATACTTTCAAACTCGTCTAATTAATTAATTATAATTCCGATATACAGTGAATTATCATTTTCTAAATATATAGTAACATCATGTATTCAGAATTGACTGGTTTCAAGAAATTGACTTGTAATGTTTTTTTTAGGAAATTCGTTTTAATAACGCGCAATTGTGCTTCTAATATATACCTATCAGTTATATCGATGGAATGGTGCGATCCAATTTGACTTTATGATTATGATGTTACAGTGTAACAAAACTAAAGTGACAAGCATATTGTGTACTTTATTACATTTATTCCGTAAATACATAAGTTTCAGCATTATTAATGTGCTTATATATTTAAATTACAAGAGAGAAAGAGGGAGAAAGAAAAAATGCTGCAACCCACATTGAGATACCAAATCTAAGTCTCAGTTGAGTTACGTTTATGTTTTTTCAAATTAAGATTTTTAATAATTGTATCCCATACAATGGTGGGACCTCTGATCGATTATTTAATTCGCGGTAATCGATAAAAACGTCCAACTGTTCCGAGATTGCACGATCCCGCTGCTATGGGAACCGACGCCGCGTGATACTTGGGCTTTGTAGCGAATCCGTAATTTCTGTTGCCATTGTCGCCGACAGGTGACATCATTTAATATGAGAATCGAAAACAAGCAGTAAATATATCTTGTATCGATTATCTGCTTTCGTCAATAAATATGGCATCAAAGATTTTTTGTTTTGTAAACATGAAACAATGTGTTTAAAGGATTTTTACTTAAAATTTAAAAAAAAAAACGATATCTGAATATATACGCGTACAAAATGTTTGGAGTCCTCGAAAGATTTCCTTACAGCAATAAAGCCTGTTTGATTTTTATAATCCAGTCTCCATATAACGTAGCCACTCTACGTAATTCGCTTCGACACGTATGTAAAAAAATATACATATGTATTTGGAAATAAACATAAAGTACTTAGTTCATGAGCAATATCGTCGAAACAAAATTGAGTAATGAGTTGCTTAATAATATAACAATTATGATTGACCAAGTTATTGAATTGTTTATTGTGTAAGAACGTAATGTTTGGAGTTAAGTATATGTTAATATCGGATTGTTATGTTTAACGTAGTATTAAAGAGGATACGTTGACAGATTGACAGCTTTGATCAAATTGTTTTTTTTTTTTTGCTTATATGTGTGGACGAGCTCAAAGCCCACGTGGGGTTAAGTGGTTACTGAAGCCCATAGACATCTACAACGTAAATGCGCCACCCACCTTGAGATATAAGTTCTAAGGTCTCAATGTATTTACAACAGCTTCCCCACTCTTCAAGCCGAAACGCATTACTGATTCACGGCAAAAATAGGCGGACTCACAAGAGGTCCTACCACCAGTAATCCAGTCGGAAGTCAAGAGTTATTTAATTTTTTCTCCGACGACCCCTTAAAACTAGGTGGGCCGTGAGCTCGTCCGCAATTACAAAAAAACCTATTCAACACTTACTTAGTAGTTTGGAACGAGATTATAATATTTTAATTTAAATTACTAATAATTAATAAATGGGAGTAATGAACCAAACAAAGTCATATTTAAAATTACACAAGTATGTTTAAATTCCACGAATATGCTCCTTCTGTCGACCCCCACAACAAAGTTCATAGTTATACACTAATCCTAAGAGACACAAACCGGAATCATCTAGAAAGAAAATCGTATTTAGAATTCGTTTTTAATTTATGTTAATTCTGAAAGTTCACTAACCGTTTCCTATGCGGCTGCCAATAATTTTATCTACATCATGTTTCTCGGTAAGTTAGTTACCCGAAAACTTAAAGCGAACGGTGACATCATGCAGACATCATCGGATTAATAAAATTGATGCCAAAAAAAACGTTAAACTCTTAAATCTTTAACGAGAACAAATAGACGCTGAACAAGTTGCCAATTTATCGCTGAGGTAATAAAGCTCTAAAATTATCTCAATATGTTTGATTTTAAATCTTATCTTTCTATTCTTAATTTAAAAAAAAAAACAAATCCATTATCATTTTGTGTCCGATTGGATAAAAATTCAATTTCAGCTTAGAAATACATTTAATCTACAAAAGTTTAGTAATTTGTATTCGAATAAAATAAAGTCCCAACTAAAGTTTTAAGGTTTATGCCATTTAAATAGCTCATTGGGGAAAGCATTAAACTTTAAATTTATTTGAGCACTTTTATGGTTCGCGTTCCCCAATTTGTTACCGTTTACGTGAAACGAAACTGAATCAACAAATACGTAATCCTCTTCGCTCAATTTTAGTATTCATTTAAATTTTTGTAAATTATATAAATTTTAGTTCCTTAATGTCATATATCCTTTACTTTATATGTAACATAAAATCATACGTCTTGATCTGCCCGAAGACAACAACAAGACGTTTCATGCTGCAGATTTAACTTTTTAAATAACTCCTTTACAGTTTATCTCTAGAGAAATCAATGAACTTTTAGATGAATAATTTGCATCGTATTCAAGTTTAAAACTGCTTTTACGACACTTTGTTCTTAAGTTTAAGTTTAGCCTTAGGTTTCTTCGTCACGGATTACTGCATTATTATATCACAATAAATTTAAAATAATTAATTCAAAATCAAACCCTAAAAGTATTAATTATGTCTACACTTCTCGACTATCTGAAAAACATAATGTCGTATACTTAAAATTAATTACTAAAAGTCATTTCAAAAACATCAAAGAGAAGTTAATGTTTCGAGGATATAAAACTAAAGAAGAATTAAGAATACATTATCAAATCGATCCTTGTATAAGGCGAATGTAATGTAATCAAAATTCAATGTGCATTTCGGCATGTGACGATAATCAGCGAATATGATAACGGTATAATAATATATTTTAGCGCTGCCATTAATAAGTGGATAGTAGACGTGACTCAGACTTGTGAAGTGCCGTTTTTGGTTCGTTTATTTTGATTAAGAAACACGATTAACGTTAAGTTTTCTTGCCACTCCGTTGAATAATGTCATTTTATTTTATTTGCGTGTTTATTTGTTTTGTTTACGTCGTACGAGTACGTAGAATTCAATTATGGAATATATTTAAAAAGAAACGCTTATAAAATGATATTATACATTACGTAATTAAAATTATTTTAAAATTTATAACAATTGAAAAAAATATAGAAAAAAATGTTTTTATTCTGCATTATTGCTTTTCGTCGCCTTTGGAAAGTTTCTTGATTTTAACTTTTTACAAGATTAAAATCAGTCGTTTAGGATCATCATATGGATAATTAAAATTAAAGCCATAATATGTTAAACAATTTTCAGAACAAACCAAAAAAAGAGGTCGCAAGCAGTATAATTATTTCCTCCAGCAATTCTAAAATAATATGCGCAATCCATTAGATCAAATTAAGTAATTAGTCACACACTAATTATTTCTAATTCGTGTTGTAATTCCTCGACGTGCATTGAATTCGATAAGAAATCTCGTTGCATACGAAAACCCACTGGCTGAAAACGTTTTGATTGCTAATAGTAACTAATTACATTGCAAACGCCTCGGTGTTGCATAACGCATGAAAAGCTATGCAATCGTCGTAGAACGCACCATAATATAAAGTGCCTCTCGTAAAAGTCTTGAAGTCGTCGTGGCCTAAAGGATAAGACGTCCGGTGCATTCGTGTTGAAGCGATGCACTGGTGTTCGAATCCCGCAGGCGGGTACCAATTTTTCTAATGAAATACGTTCTCAACGAATTGACACGATTGACTTCCACGGTGAATGAATAACATCGTGTAATAAAAATTAAGCCCGCAAAATGATAATTTGCGTAATTACTTGTCGTAGCACTTCTTGAGATTCGGCGCGGGTAGGTAGGTACCACCTCCCCGCCTATTTCTACCGTGAAGCAGTAATGCGTTTCGGTTTAAGCGGCGGGACAGAAATTTGAACTATACTTGAGGTCTTAGAACTTATATTTCAAGGCGGGTGGCGCATTTACGTTATAGATGTCTATGGGCTCCAGTAACCACTAAACACCTGGTGGGCTGTGAGCTCGCCCAGATTAATGATAACTTACTGTCGATAATGGACATCAAGCATTCGAGAGGCACAGCCCAGATGCTCGCTTATTACAATGAAATTTGGTTTTTAAGTTTCCTTTGAAAATTGACTAGATGAGCTCGAGCTTATTAGGAACTGCCCGATATTATCTATGTATTAGGACACCGTACTTATAGGTTACGTGTAGAAATATTTTTAAGTATACCTTATTTCTAGCACGTTTGTATTCATATTGCGCCAATGGAATTTAAATCACAAAAAAATCTCTTAAAATTTACGTCATTCTACGATAAATAGCTGTGTTCGATTACGTGAAAAAACAACTAGTCGATTCCACATTCAAAACATTTTTATTGTGTAGAGAAGTGCAGAAATCCATTTGTCTGTCTCTGCGAGGTATAAGCTTTCGACCGGATCGCGATACAATTTGATATGCACGAAACCAGTTATCGGAATAGTAGACACAGAACGCTTGTATTTGTTAGATCAGACCAGTCCGGGATCGTTACTCCAGGAAAACTTAATTGAGATATCAACGTCAGAGCTAGAAGGTAGTACAAGGCGCGCTGAGTGCAAGAATGGATGAATTACGTCAATTTAATTATTTATTACGATCTTAGTGGCGTTGCAGTTTATACGATCCTTTTTTAATACACTTTTATTAGCTTCAGACGTATGTATGTAACCGAATCTTTGAATATGATTTTGATCCCCGACAAAACGTCGAATTAACTCGAAATTTGGTATACTTATTAAGGACCGAGGAATAAAAAATATTAAAAAAAAAAAAAAATTATAATTAAAAAACGAAATTCAACTAAAAAATGAAAAATAAATAAGAGTTTAAAAAAACTAACAAATTACGTTTTATAGAAAATCCAACTAAAAAATAGAAAATAAATCTTAATAAATATGTAGTAGTTATAAATATTTCATGAACGGATATGAGTAGAAGGGTTATTTTGATAATATCCCGAAAAGCACCCCACGCTTTTTTTTACAATAAAATAATTTTTTCTTACACTATTTTTAAATCCAAATTTATTAAGATTTATTTTCTATTATATACACGCGAGCAAAAGTTTGGAATCACTTACTTGAAATTGGTTCCGCGCGATCTTGCTTACTAAATAAAATTTTAACTATCATAAAAATTACATCATTTTAAAGGTTCAGCTGTCAACTTTAAATTGATACAAAATTCATTCAAATCGAGCCAGTAGTTAAGGAGCTATCCCAGATTAAGTGAAGAAGGTAGGAAAACAAGGAAATATGGAAAAATAATGAATGAACAAAACAACAAAAATTAATAAGTTAAAAAAAAATTAGCCTTATAATTAAGTATCAGTACTTTGTGTTCCCTTCCCTCGCCCTAATAACTGCTCGAAGACGATTCTTCATAGACATGATCAGCTTCTGAATTGATTCTTGTGGGATACCTTCCCACTCGTAAATCAACGCCGATTTCAGCCCATTCAGACATGAAGGAGCAGGAGTTCTGGAACGAACCTTCCTCTTCGGTTCATCCTACACGTGCTTAATGGTATTCAAGTCAGGGCTGAGCGCTGGCCAGTCCAATGTGGCGATACCGACTTCTTCGAGGTATACAGTTGTTACACGGGCAGTGTGATAACGAGCGTTATCGTGCATAAGGAGGAAGTAATCACCGATATATCCAGCATAGGTAAGGACATGTTCCAGCAGAATATTGGAAATGTATCAGTCCGAAGTTAGACCACCTCCTCGTCCCCCGCCAGGCACGAAAACAAGCTCGGTTTAACCATCGAAGGAAATGCCGGCCCACATCATACAATGGCGCCCCTGTAAGCCACTGTTTCAGCGAAACAGCACTGCGCAAATCGCTCCCCAGACCACCTGTAGACCCAACCTCTTCGGTGACTACCATGCAAACACATCCTGCTCTCGTCGGAGAACAGGACTTGCCTCCATTGCTCAACCTCCCAATCAAGATGGATGTGAGCAAATTGAAGGAGTGCTTTTCGGTGAGCTACCGTGAGTTTCAAGCCTGTGGGAGGTCTTTTTGGAGTCAGATTCGCTAGCTTGAGTCGTCGACAAAGTGTCCACTCGCTGGCTGCTACCCCACGAATATCTCGGAGCTCCTGTTGGACGTCGACACCATGTAAATGCCGATTTCGGAGAGAGGTTGACACGATAAAACGGTCATCCCTCTCCGATGTGCACCGGCGCCGTCCAGATCTTGGTCTCGGGATAAAGCCACCAGTCTCCTGAAAGCGCTTGTAAGCTTTCGAAGCACAGGACTGACTTATGTGGAGCCGACGGGTGACATCCCGCTGGCTGAGCCCTTCTTGCAATAGGGCTACGATTTGTGCTGCTTCTGTAGGTGTTGTCTCCATTGTCGTACAAGGTAAAGGATCAAAATTAGCGGAGATGTTTACCGGTCAACGTGTGAAAGTCAACTGATAAAGAAAATCCGATTACAGGTGCTTTGATAGGGGTCAATAGGTCGCAACTCGCGACGTATCAAGCAATTGAAACACGTCTTTTTCGTTATTCCTTCGCTTAATCCGGAATAGCTTCTTAAATAATGGCTTGATTTTAATGAATTTAGTATCAGTTTAAAGTTAAGAGTTGAACATTTAAAATGAAGTCATTTTTATGCTTATTAAAAAAAAATTTTGTACACGAGATCGCGCGGAACTAATTTCAAGTAAGTGATTCCAAACTTTTGCTCGCGAGTGTAGTTGGATTTTCTATAAAAGCGTATTTTGTTCGTTTTTTAAAACTATTATTTATTTTTTTCGATAGCCCGTGTTTATGTATTTTTGTTGTTGTCTGTTATATATATCGTTTATTTGGTTTGATATTTTCTATCTATTTATTTCAAATCAACGTCTTGTTTGTTAACATGCGTGCCAGTATGCGTTCCTAAACCATTTCTCCGATATTATGAAACTTGGCACAGTTATTATTCGTATTTCAAGGAATCTTTATGTGTTAGTAGGATAATATATTTAGTTCCATGAAATTAGAATAAGTAGTTACAGAAATCGAGCTTTTTTCATACAGTTAGCGATGGTCACAACGGAACGTAACCAGATTTCACTAGTATCCTAATATCTATTCCTATTGGCATTATCAGGAGACGAGCACACGGTCCATCCGAAAGTGAGTGTCTACTATCGCTTCTGGACATCAGCAACGCCATGGACACAGCCAAGCCGCTCCTAAGTGCTTCGTTTTCTATTTTATTGAACACATCATTGTTTGTTTTTTATTTGGCTTTTTAGAATGTTAGGAATATATAATCATGTATATACTGTTTTTTTTTTCCTACCTATTCGCTGGTAGCCAAAGGAGCTATTTCTAGCTAGCGCGGATGGGTAGGTGTGCTCATGGGCTCAAGCAGAGAGAATTTGCTAACCCTAGCCCTAGCAAGAGCAGTGCTTCGCAGAATCTACTACCGGATCGAAATTGCTGGGTAGATTCGGCGGGAAACACAGTGGACTAATTTACCGATCAATAACTATTTATCGATAAACAGATTTGTACATCGCAATTGGTAATAAAAGTTTTGCAAAGTAGTGAACTTTTAAATTATTGTTCCCTGCCAAATGTCATAATTTCAGAATTCGTGTGTGTGCATGAGCAAATTGATTTATTATACATATATTGCTCAAAGCAAGGTCTCCTTAGTCGTATTCGTTTATTAATTGACTGACCCGGTGGCGCTGTAGTTACGCGCCTCTCAATGCAAGGTCGAGGGTGCGATTGCCAGTTCGGACAAACACTCATATCACGAACAAGTTTATTTGCTTTGTATCTGTGATATATATAGGTATTTAAAATGTATATAATTAAGTGTATCAGACTCTGATCTCAGAAAATCCTGTTTGGAGTCATGTGGCAGTTAGAGATTAATCTCCAATTATTATTTATTTAGTTATAGTGAGAATATTAGTTTAAGTTTGAAAACATTGAACTATTTTTTGCTCCTCGGCGAAGAAGGCGGGGTGGCGGCGTAGGTCCGAAGCCCCGTTCATCTCCCGTAGGAGCCATCGGGCGAGACACCCGGAGCTGTCAGTCCAGTGGTGATGCCGTGCAAGGTGGCTCCTGTGCGACGCCCACGGTGTGTCTCTCGATACGACGTCCTTCGGGATCTTCCCAGAGATGAAATTCCGTCCTTTCATCAGTATGGGTACCGGCGAAGGCACACTTTCAGTGTGCTATATTCGTCGAGTCGGAGTAGTAGTAGACTTCGATGGAGTTTAGTCGGTAGTTGGGTTTGAGGCGCGGGTCTTAAGTGGCTTATGCCGCACGCTTTTTTCAAATTGATATAATCTCCTAAGAGAAATTGGAAGAAGATAAGGACCTCGTCTTCTTCTTTGGAGGCTCCGGAGTCCGACATAATCTGTTCTGTTAGCCCCCCTCGACCAGGTATCCGTAAACGGAATCCCCAGCATAGGAAAACAGCAGATATCACTGGAATTCGGACATTTTTTTTGACACCCGTAAATCTTGTAGTGGTAATTTTTTGTTACGTAAAACAACAAAACAAATGTTAAAACTTAGTAGTTAAGACATTATCGTTATTATTATTAATTAATAGAAATAAATCAATTACTTTGATGTTAAAAAATACTTTCAACAATTATTATGAAACATAACGTTAATTTTAATTATCTCAAATGTTATATCAGAATAATTTACGTCCGCCATCTTAAGCTGGCTTTATTTTCCTGTCAAGGAGTCGAAACGAAAGATTAAATACAACAAAAGCCTCGAACTGAGTCATTTGGATGACAAAACGTTTATTGTTGGAGAACACGGTCTCTTTAGGTCGTTACCGTGGCCATTTCCCATGACAATTCCGCTGTGAGAGTATACTAGCAAGACATACCTACGGCTGCGAAGGGTGCTTATTACAGTTCGTTCTAGTGTCTCGAATTTTTTAAACTAGCGGTTTACATATACAATTATGTTGTTATTAGCAAATACAGTCCTTGGTCCGACAAACAAAATGTCTCAGGGAGATTTTTACTTAAACATTTATTTTAATTACATTAATATAGTCATTCAGGCTAACATGATTATTAATGAGTTATACGTCTATTTGTATTATTTCGTTGCTAAAATTAGGCATTAAGGTTAAATTTTGTAAAAAAAATCGTCATTATGTACGACATCACGGTTCACGGTTGATTTTTAATCTTATTTATTGCAGATTTAAGACTTACAGATTTCGTATGCGTGGGATCCGTGAATTTTACGGGCTTACTCACCCATACTCTGTATATTCAGTGTCCGTAATCTTGATAATAACTCGAACAAATGTGTTGATAGGCACGAGAATTCTCTTTGTTTTATACAAAATAATATAAGAACGAGAATTTAGTGTCTATTGTCAAAGCGACATTTGTCAAAAATTATGTTGTCGCCTTCCATATTTGAAATGTTTGAAATTCATAACAAAAAAAATTTAAATGACAGTTTGAGCTAAATTAGTTTCATTTTTTATAGGGATTTTATGACCTGGTAACTTATTTTAATTTATATTCTTATTTTTATCAAAAATGTTAATAAATGGTGTGAAATGAAATGAAATGAAGATGATTAATTTGAGACATTAATCAACTGGGATGAAATTAAATGAAATGAGATGAAATGATATGGGATGAAATAAAATGGTGGTCCTTTACAGAGATTTTTTCAGAGGACTTTTTAAAGGATCCCGTGAAGTTACGTCCAGCGGCTTTGTTTCGTTTTCCCACATTTGTGCACTTTCACAGATATTAAACGGTTAATAAACCACCGTTATTACATATTTAAGCATAAAGAAACACTAAATAGACAAAATAAAACAAATCACGCAACTTCACTCCTCGCGTTCCCGCCAAAAAGTCCAACTAGTTTCATGATTCAACTATATATAGGTACAGGTTAGGTTTAGTTTATAATATGAATTCGAGTACAGAATACGTTTGCTCAATTACAAGTATGAGATCTTTCGTATCTATTCGTTTTCTATGGAACAAAATATTTCATTTCATATTTTATACTTCGTTTTTATTATATTTCAATTTGGTGTGAAACGAAATGAATGGTTTCGTGCTATTTTGTGGCTTGTTATTATTACCTTTGCGGTAGTAATGACAAGTCTCAGTAACGTGTCGTTTGGCAAGTTCAAGGCAAAACAGTGCACCGTAAACACTGTGATTCACTTTGAAGCAATTATTATGGCTTGTTTCTCAATTTCACAAGCAAGATACTCGGAAATATACTTTGGCACGTTCGTAACTCACCGAGAAGTCACAGTTTGAAATAACATTACGTTATTTTGTATTATTGCCTTATGAACTTTACGTTATATATATATATATACATCATATTGATTTTTTAAAGGCAATATTTATTTTGTATTTTAGTGCGCTTAGTCATTAAGTCACTTATTTGTAATTAATGCTGCTAGGTATTCCCTAGCAGCCTCAGGAAGATCTCCTCTGTCCGAGAATGTGCTTCCTGTCTTCATGGGACTTTGTCTATAACATGTAATCTAAACTTATTTACCAAACGTTCATTGTTTAATTACTAGTTAATTGGCGACGATGAACCTGCACAATTCTTTTTTTTTTTTTTTTTTCGTTCCTTTAGCTTTGAAAATACAGCCGGTCGGGAACAGAAAAAACATTAAAATTAGGACGAGGCCATAACAATGATATTGATTGACAATACGAAGCGTGCTAATTGATGTGATGTACCTTTGTCACGAATGATACTTTAAGTATCAATTAAAACTATACATATTTGATATTCGGCGCCAAAGGAGAAACGAGTTAAACTTATTACTCTACTGCTGAAAGAGGATAATATTTTTCGAGTGTATGTTTGTACATATGTCTAATTCTTTAACACGCTGTACATATATCTCGGAATGTATCTATACTTTAATACTATATACTTTTAACAAATTTATAATATAGTTAAGAAGTTACGAACAACATGAATTAAAATTAAGATTGAAAAAAATTAAATATCTGTTTTTAAATATATAGGAAATAATCAAGAAATCGCGTTGTGCGTTGCCTAACACAAGGGAATACATACAAATCGTAAAAACTTAACCGTAAAATTCGTTCGTTTATTTAGAATGTGCTCGACTTACATATTTGTGAATGACAAGTTTGACAAATCATTTGCATAACACAACCTACTTATTTTGTAAAGTGATACCAAGTTGTTTATTTAAAAAATACATCCTACATTATGAAGAAAACGTGAAATGTGTAGATTGTTTTTTTTTTAAATTTAATTTAGAACTTTCTTAATTTAGACGACTGCCCATAAGCCACTAGAGATTGTATTTGCGATATAATACAAAAGCATATTTTTTATTTCTTTAGCTAGTACTGTAGCTTCCCCCACGCACCCAGAAAAAACCATCCGGGCCTAAACTATTAGATAAATTACTAACTTATACCGATACCTATTTTTGTCGTGTTTATTCTCGTTCAATGCAAGTATGGCGCTCTACAAACACAAAGGAGTCAAAACATTGAATTTCCTAGTGCCTTCGTAACATCTTATGTCACTATACGCCCACGCGCACGCTCTGTTATTTTCCCACGTTGACTATTTATGCATAGGCATTCGATAATGTCTGTTTGTCCCACTCATCTGTAAGCAGAAAGAACAGGACAGTAATGTTGTATACATTTGGTTGGTTTTCGTATGCAAAGATGATTCTCTGGGACTGCAGGACCCACACCGCATGTTGACAAGCCTAGGTACAAGGCGTATGAGTAATGCCGTATAAAATATACCTTAATAGAAACGTCACGGTATAGGGAGAACGCGTGTTTCATTTTCTTAAAACTATACCCACCAAAAAGGTATATTGATGTTACGCAGCGTCGCAATTATAGCTGTTTGTTTGGTTTTAAAGTGTATTAAATTGATTTGGGACTAGTTTGGAAGCAATTATAAAACTTTCACTGTACATCTCAAGATACAATAATTAGAAGCGGTCGCTTCATATGAAAGATTCAAAACGTACTTACTTCTTTATTTTGGTCACTTTTATGCGATTTTAGTCCTATCCAGGCTTTGAAACTGATATAAGACCTTACGTCTAAAAACTATTTAATTACTAGTAAACTCAGTCAGGAACCGGCTATCGCAAAACGATATTTGAATTTTCTGAATATACTATCACGCTATCCGTCGGGTGTTAACGGTATTTTAATATACCAGAAATCTAACTTTTAAGTGAATATGTTTTTTTTTTGTTGGATAGACAAGCGTATGCCGATTTAATCGAAGAAACTTAAAAGCGGTGGTCTATCGCGATGCAATACACCTCGTTAGAAGAAACAGCAAATGATTATTATTCAGCAAAACAAGTATTTTTTTCTTTAAGTTCGTATTTATTTCAATCATCTATACTTATAGTTATATTGTGGGTCGAGCAGAATAAAACAGTTCTCATAATGAGACAGCGTAAATGATCGCAATTTTAACGCTGCACCACACTGTGGTAACTAGCAAAAAATAGTGAGGTGCCCACAATGCAACCTGTTGATTATCAGGAACGGATCGGTACGAAAGACAGCGTACGGCGAGGTCAACGCCTCCGTTCGCACTCACATCCGATACTCGATAAGTATTGTTTCTTAAAAATACAAATATATATTTTCGCCGCATCATTATTTCGTTACTATTTGGATCGCGTTGACCTTTAGTACTTGACACGACGACCCTAAGGTTGTGGGGAAAAAAGCGACGACGTGGAGCTAGTTAGAAAATAACGGAATTGCCACGTTTAGCCCTTTTTGTTAACGTCGTACTCGGTCTAAATAATTTTGTAAAAATATATTACTCGCATTATAATATAATTTAAGAATTTGAGATTTAAAAATAAATAAATAAATTGCCCGTTGAACAAATGAACAGCGTACAAATACGTATACTATAAATTGTTTCTACGATTAAAATATTTACGGGAATGTACAAATAGTATAAACGATACGATTAATTAAATAAAAAATGCATGTGTGAATATTGCATGAACATAAACTACAAGTAGTAATCTTACCAAATCGATTAGTAAAATAAATAAGTACTCGTGGTGTTTTTTGGCAAAAAGACAACCAGAAATCTAGCTCTCAAACGAGATATTGGCGAATAAATAACTATCAATAGTTAAATACAATTCGAGAACGTTATCCGATTGCAAAAATAAATAAATAATTTAATTTATTCATTCAGGTGGGTCACCAACATCTTGTCTATTCGTGACGTGAAGCGATTTTTAGTTTCCGTTCTGCCAATGTTGCTTATTGAGACTTCAATCGTCAAGGTGGCCAGCGGAATTCTAGTTGTATTATATAGAATCGGCGTGCTTTTAACATTAATCGGTTGCTTGTAGGCTTTTTTTATTGCTTAGATGTGTGGACGAGCTCACAGCCCACCTGGTGCTAAGTGGTTACTGACGTACAACGTAAACGCGCCACCCACCTCGAGATATAAGTTCTAAGGTCTCAGTATAGTTACAACGACTACCCCACCCTTCGAACCGAAACTGTTGGTTAACTTACGAGTTAAGCAAAAAAAAGCCACATTATTTGAATTTATTACTTTAGTTTCCTCGCAATGCTGTCAGATATCACGGCTGCGTGAATAATATATATGAGTCGACTATTATCAAAGCCGGCAATCTGACTTTTGGACAATGATTGGTAAATCAGAAAAACGAATTATTGACTTTGTATTCCATTGGCAGTCACAAAACTCTTCGGAACGACATCTTAGATAAATAACAGGTTAACTATTAACCTTTATTTAATGCAGGTTTTGAACCGTATTCTTTGAAGGAGACGATTATATTCAAATCAATCTGTATTGACATATCAATAATTTTTTTTTGTCCAAATGCACAGATTGCCACCATTGATAATAGACGACTCATATAGACTTCATAGAATAATAGACTTTTACTTCGCTAAGGAAAATTATTTCGATAATTTTGAACAACGTCAACGGTTTCGTTAAATTGCATCTGATTTTGTCGAAAGGTGAATTCGATTAGGCAAACCTTATGAAGTTAATCTCAAATGAGGAAAGCAGTGACGCCGTCGAAAGTGCTCGTTTGTTTAGGGATGGCAGACAGAATATAAGAAATATCACAAATTATAACTGTTCCAATATTTGTAATTGTTATACGAAAAACTTAAAAACGTTTTTAGATATGTAGGTGTATTATTTAAATAGCTATAAGCATGTAATACGTTATAAATAAGACTCAAATAGTTGAATTGTCAGCCCTGCCGGGTTAGCTGTTCGCTTTGCAATTAAAATCGTAGAGGTCTTTCCTAATGAATTAACAAAAGATTAGAAAGGCACAGTGTGATCGATTTCACTAATCTTTAACTTTAGGAACGTGTTAAGGACTAGTATTTAGTTTAATAGATACATTTAGAAATGAATATGATTTTTTTTTCTGGATTATTTTAATCTGTAATTGAGGAAAGTATTTTTTTTTATAAAACAAATTCTAATTTTTTGTGGTTTCATTTATTTTTCGTGCATTCGCAAGTTTTTTATCTTTTTTACATTGAATCTTTGTGAATGTTTTGTTGGAAATCCAGAAAATATTATATATCCCATATTCGTATGACAGGCGGCATGTCAGATACTTTCAAGAAATGGGCGTGTTTATTATTATTTAAGTGAAACTATATTATAGTTTAACTCCCATTATTTTATTTTCGCTACATTTTTTTTATGCTCTGTTCATATGTCGGCGACAACCATCAGAAATATATTGAAGAAATCAGCGCCACAAATCGTTTTTATTAAACACCATTGAAATTCAAAAGTTATTTAACATTTGTAAAAAAAAATATATCAATTCTTTGGATTTTTTGAAAAGTTTAGAGATAATTGTGACTCGATCGCCTTCTCTGTTCACGGGTAAGTGACGCTAAAAACCTGTTCATTTGAGGTTCGCGACTATCCGGTGTGAGTAGCGGACGTATATGAAAAAAAAGAGGCAAAAAGGCAGCTCAGGTCAATACCGATAAAAGACGAAAAAGTCTAAGCGTACGTCGTGGTCACAACACCTGTAGAGTTAATCTGTGACAATTTTCAGTTTTATGTTTTTTTTTTTCTTAATTATCATGTCACTTCTTTCACTTAAGATCACTGTTTGAGAAAATCAAATGCAAATTTCCTCTTTTATCGGCATCAATGAGACACGACGACGGCCCACGTATTAAATATAGAAATCTGTTACGAACAACTTGGATGATCGTGGTCAATTAATCAAATTTAGTATAACTGCCACATTCAAATCGTATTTATTTAAAGAAATTAAATCGAAACAAAATATAGACACAAACTTGTTGATTATTTGTCGTCTATTCTCTAAGACTAAAAGCTCTTCAAAAACCGTTAACTCAAGGATAATAACGTCACAAATTATCACCGAACGCTTCAGCTGTTACTCGAAAACAAAAACTATGTTTATCGACGTAATGGAAATGTCTTTTGTTGAAAATGTTTTAAAAACCATTTGTTTGTAGGTGTTAAATCGTAAAGTTCTTATCTCGGAGTAACAGAGACCGGAAGCAATAAAACTCGCTATGAATGGTAGTCATAGAATATATTTTAGGATAAAATAATTCCCGTTTTGTTAGAGTCAATGAATCGGTGTAGGTACGGGATTCGTGAATTTTATATGGCAGACTATGATCACGCATTTTAATATTAATCTTTAATAATTTTATAAATGTGAAAGTAGATATGTAACATATGTTTTGATGCTGGTTACTCAATCTCACAAAAATGGCTGATTCGATTTGGATAAAATTACTCACAAAGACAGCTTTAATGACTGACCACTTCTTATCATAGTAAATCATATGACGCGGGTTTATCTGCTAGAATAAATCGCTCTATTACCTATTTTTCGATTGTTGAAGTCGTCGTGGCCTAAAGGATAAGACGTCCGGTGCATTCGTATCTAGCGATGCACCGGTGTTCGAATCCCGCAGGCGGGTACCTACCAATTTTTCTAACGAAATACGTACTTCACAAATGTTCACGATTGACTTCCACGGTGAAGGAATAACATCGTGAAATAGAAATCAAGCCCGCAAAATTATAATTTGCGTAATTACTGGTGGTAGGACCCCTTGTGAGTCTGCACGGGTAGGTACCACCGCCCTGCCTATTTCCGCCGTGAAGCAGTAATGCGTTTCGGTTTGAAGGGTAGGGCAGCCGTTGTAACTATACTGAGATCTTAGAACTTATATCTCAAGGTGGGTGGCGCATTTACGTTGTAAATGTCTATGGGCTCCAGTAACCACTTAACACCAGGTGGGCTGTGAGCACGTCCACCCATCTAAACAACAAAAAAAAAAGATTACAAATTAAACGCGGGTGAACCCGCTGGTTTACGTCTCCCATATAATATAAATTCTATATTAAATATACATATTTTATGCCACAATTACTTTAAAACTATATCCTTAGCTTCATTCACGCCTCTCAGCTGACAGAGTAACTATTATGTTGAAAGTCCGACTTCATACCTCAAAATAGGCGGTGGCAATCACGGTGTCTATGCTACTCCGACGAGAGTTCAATACTTCAATGTAGGTCGTCTTGTCATTTATGCTATTTTTTATATCAGACGGATGCTGACTTTAAAACCATCCATCGATAAATACGTAAATCACAAATTTTCGGCGTTGGGTTATAATAACACTATTTAATGGCTTCAGAGTGGAAGTCACTCACAAGCATTTGTTAAGTTTCATTACATAGACTGGCAGGCCTGTGGTATTTAAACACTAGCATAGTCACATCGCTCGATACTAGTCCGGGTGTCTTACTCTGTAGGCCACGATGACTATTATACACATTTACAACTTATTAGTAGGAGTGTAGGGTTTATTATCGATTTTCAAATTACATGTGATTACATGGTAGCAAGTATCGATATTAAAATTTTATTATAAACTACCGTAACCACGAAAACGAACATCAGTTAACCGAAATATTGGCAAGTTCGAACCTGTTTTGTATCACAAATCAAACTAAATCTTTTCCTGAGATTTCAAAGATTAGCTGTTCTGTTTTATGTCAATAATAATTTCAATTGAACACACATTATTTGTACATAGCAAAAAATATTTAAGATTGTACTTTATGTATTCTATAACTCCATCAGAGATTAATACCAAGTGAATCGTTATCTAATATTTATCTAATAGAAAAGTGGTTCAAAGCTTTAAAAAAAAAAAAATAACGAGCACAGTTAGCAAAATAGCGCGCCAAAATGATAGATAATAAATGCACTGATTAATGGAGTGAACGACAGATAGGAATTTCGCGTTTATCGGTAGCAAATACGACAAATTCCGTTATATTTTAAGTATTTAATGGGTTTTTTTTTGCGAATTTTTTGAAGTGTTGGCTCTGCACATTTAAAATTTTCTGTCATTATTTCTCTCGCCTCGGAGAGATAGTTTCTTTTAGGCAATAAGACTTTTGAAAAATCTTCATGTTTTTCTTGAATCTTCTCTCTACTCCTATACGGTTCTTCGGTTCTCACAATATAAAGAATTACAATTAATCGTTGATCTTAACAATTAATCTATTTCTGAACACATTTGTTTGTGACAATAATGCATAGGAGTCAAGCCATAAACATTCATAGAAAAAGCATAGATACCTAGTACAACAGAAGTTTCGATCTGCGCACTAAATGTAAATACATTTAGTAAACAGCACTAAAGTTCTTGTTTAAGGAAACCGATTCAATCGTTTATCGAACGCAAAATGTAACCATAAATCTTAAGTAAGGTCACCGCGTATGTGGGCGCATCTTAGGGTTCTCAACTACGTCGCGTCGTATTTATTATTTCGCTTATAGTCCCAATCATGTTGTTCTATGGAAATTGAAAAATATTTATGAAACACGAACCTTACGTATTGTTCGACTACACTAATGCTGTAAATGCTACACCTATGCTGTAAATGGAACATCTTTCATATTTTCAACATTACCAATAGAAAACGTAAGGTTATGCATCATTTTGAGTTCAAAACAGTTAGTACTCATGAATATAGTCTCAAATATGTTTGGCTGGAACCCGTGAGGCACTTATGGGTTGCACTTCCATCGATGTTACAATTAATCTCATATAAACCAGAATATTGGTGGCTTGTTGTGCGCATTCTATGTCTCTGCAGTCAATTTACAGAATTCAGTAAAAACAGTTGTTGTTGGCAATTTAACAAAAAAAATCTGTCATAAAACCTACTTCAGATAGATAGTAAAGAGTTTATTAGCCTAAAGTCTACATCGGAAGGTTAAAAGTAGCGCCAGCGACAGAGAAAATGAATAATAATAACGAAGGTAATCGTGGTACGGGTATGCTATGCAAAGAGAGGATTATCATTTGGATATAAAAGCTCTAGGCATTAAGGTGAGCGGTTTTGTGAGCAGGAGGGTCCTAAGAAAACGGTGAACTGTGTAAAAGAGGATGGATATGCGAGTGCAGTAATGACGTATGATAGACTTGAATAGATTAGGATTAGATTGAATGTATTAATTAGATAAGGGCAAGGAGTAGAAGATTTACTTTACATAGACAGCACGAGCTGTTTCAATAAAATGATCTACTTCATATATATTTTCATAAGCGGATAGGTTTTTTATAAAATTTACATTATTTAAATTGATTCTACTTTTATGTGTGTTCAATAGGAAAACGGAGAGTATTTGTGTTTGAAAATTTACCGAGCAACCTTTTCAGGGGCCTGTCGAACGTTACTTCATTACGTGTGACGTCATTTGGGGTCAAATCGTACAACAACTTAACCGTAGATCACAAAACAAACACAACGATGATATAATTCTTTGTCATCTGTGTTTAATTGAATGTGATGAAATGTTACTTAGTGAATTTGAATTAGATTTTATTTAGTGATTTGAAATATTGTTGGCCTTCCAACCCTGACATGTGGTCACATACGCGCCTCTTCTTTGTTCTTTTATAGCGTCAATTATCGAATAAAACGTATTGAAAATAATCAACCGTGATCGTATTTATTGTTCGGTTATAAAAACAATATTAATTTCGACGTTCTGATTTAAAATTTAAAAAAAAGTATACATATCAATTTTCCCTATTGTTTAATTCGATAGAACAGCAACGCGAAAATCTTGGACCTTCCTCTGATTAATGAAGCTCAAATTTTCGATTGAGTCTTTGTTTTTTTTTTTTATTGCTCAGTTGGTGGACGAGCTCACAACCCACTGGTTACTGGAGCCCATAGACATCTGCGACGTAAATCCGCCACCCACCTTGAGATATCAGTTCTAAGGTCTCAGTATAATTACAACGGCTGCCCCGCCCTTGAAACCGAAACGCATTACTGCTTCACGGCAGAAATAGGCAGGGTGGTGTACCAAACCGCGCGGACTCACAAGAGGTCCTACCACCAGTGATAATTTTTCAATCATTTAGGCATAGTATCAAAATACTGTTGTTAAAATTTAACAAAAGGACTCTGCACAGAAGATACGAGTAGGTATTACAAAAGTATACTGCGAATGTGTCTAAGTACACACCCTTTATCACTCGTTTTTTTGTTGCTCGTTTGCTGTCTATCCCTTCGTTAAGCTTTGTACGTTCAAGGATCGAGAAAAGTTTACCTGATTTTTTAAAGTATTAAATAAATTATTTTATGTTTCAAGTTTATTAATTTCATATGAGAAGATATGTTTAACGTGTAAATTTGATAACTCTATGATTTTGGAACTTGAAGTTGGATCAGTCATGGATCATAATACTATTTCCGTACTTTAAATATAATTTATTCATTGTCGGTTCGGTTGGCGTAGCTCGTATACCTATTTAAAAAAATAAGTGAATAATACGACTAAGTCTTTTTAACTTAGTGGAATCCGCACGTTCGTCATGTCGTGACAAGTTAGTAGGCAGTAGGTATCTACTTAAAAACTTTTGCGTGTATTTACGAAGGCGACGATGTTCAAGTTTAGAGCACAAACATGCACTTATTTTTAACAATTTCAAAAACTTACTTTAATATTCGAATATCGAAGTTCGTATGAAACTTTTATCATCTATGATTGGTAACTAAAATAAGAATGTTTGAAATAAAATTTCGATTAGTAAATTCCTTAATAATAAACAATAACAAAATAATTCACCAGCAGCCAGCCAGAACTAAACAGTAACAAAAAAAAAAACAAAAAATGACAAAAAAAAACTTAAAAACCGGCTTCGTAAGCACGTTCTCGTAACATAATACTGGCCGAAAATAATTTAACAACACTACCTTTTGAGATCAGAGCACATTCTTAAAATCACTAATATCACTGCATTTTTAATTCAACTTGTTTACTATCGGGTATCATTATAGTGTCCAGAACATGCCCGACAGCGGCGAAGACACAACCACAACTAGCAGTTGGTGTTCAGATAAAGTGCCTCAGGTATAATTTTCACGTCTATATTAACCGTACACGTTGAAAAGCCACTTACATTTGAAAGGCGTTTCGTTACTTTGGTATATCCCTCGCTGGTTGGTTTTTATTTAAAAGAACATTGTATTACATCGCCTGGCGTAAGAAAGAGACAGCACAATGACTAAGAACCTTCGCATAGAATGTTTAATTTGCAGAAGGCTCTTTTACAAAGAATATTGTTTAATTTAATGTACGATTTTGTATTATTATGTAATTAACTATATTTATGTACTTGCTTGTATGCGTTATGGTATTGTGTTGTATTGCAATTAAAGAAAAAAAATGTCTATCTAAAATTAAATTTTAGCCTTATAATATTTAATTTTGTTTCAAATATCCATTAATATTTTGATAGAGGCACATTTTAGTAACTCTATTATTATTTAACTATATAAAACTGTTAACACTCTTACAAAATATTATGTCGATTAAAGAGAGTAGAAGCTTTGTGTAGTGATGTTGGTCGATTTTCTGATTACCTGATTTTGCGGTAGGCAGCGGCTTGGCTCTGCCCCTGGCATTGCTGAAGTCCATGGGCGACGGTAACCACTCACCATCAGGTGAGCCGTATGCCTACAAGGGCAATAAAAAAACCTACTACAGGTCCGATTTCATTCCCGGTCGGACTCGTGCCTTTCTAAATTATTTTTGGTATTCTTGGTCTTTACTCTTACAAATTTCCGGCATTTATAACACTGGACAAAATCGTAGATTTTTTTTATGTTTGAGAGATTACTGGTGGCCCGAAGGCCTTTTCAGTTTTACCAGGACAGGTGGGCGAGCAAGGGCTCAGCCATGAAAAATCCTAGTCTGAGAACATTGAACGTGGAATGTCTATATTAAAAAAAAAACTTACGTTACGGACGTTTTTTCTGGTTAGGGTATCCCTCCGCATCGTCCCATAAGGAACATAGTTCCAAAAAAAAAATGCCATAATACTAAATATTCTTTGAAATTAACAACGTCACCGTTTTGAAATGTTAGAAACGCAGCATATTACTGTCTTTGTCTCGCTCGATGTTCATGGCTCAAGGATGCAGTGCACTCTTCAGTTCACTGCTCCCTCTCGCCTTGAAGCCTTACGAGCCTTCCGTTTCGATGCTTCGAACAGATACACCAGCTTCTCTAAGAAAGTTCGAACTGTATTGGTAAGCTTTCTAAATTCTTTGCCACGACAAAAACTTAAGGATATTCTCTTTCATAGACATATCTATGTTTTCTATTATTATTTTTTTAAGAATAACACTTTTTTTTTAAGATTACAGGAACTGGTCACAATTATCATGCTTATTATAAAAAAGTCGTATCACAAATATTGAATATAAATTATAATAAATTTATCATCAAAACATTACTTAGGTTTGCAAAATGTCAACCGTTTATAAAAATGTAAAGAGTCTTCAAATTAACAAAGTTACTCAGCACATTCCCACGCAGACCTGTTCCACCGTACCACAAACAAGATCAAACAAGCCAGAGTATTAAAAACAACACTATAACGATGCGGCGATCAAAGAAAAACTCGAGTCTAAAAAAACCTGATGCATTAAACTAGGAGATGTTAAAGTCTAGATTTTAATTGTGTTGAATTCTCACGGGAATACAGTTAAGTTGGGGGACTCGCAAGTACAGTTTTTTTTTTCAATATGGAAGCTGTTATTGCAAAGAGTTTGCAGATTTAAAATTAATCTATATAGATAAAAATGAATTGCTGTTCGTTAGTCTCGCTAAAACTCGAGAACGGCTGGACCGATTTAGCTAATTTTGGTCTTGAATTATTTGTGGAAGTCCAGAGAAGGTTTAAAAGGTAGATAAATATGAAAATGTTCGGAATTAAATAAAAATAGCAATTTTGTTTTTCCTTTGATGTGTCCCCCGTCGGACGGATTTATTTTGTTTGTTTTAAGTTTATTTTATACAAAAGTGTAGGTCTTTTATTTATCGATTGAGGCACTACGAAGTCTGCCGGGTCAGCTAGTATATAATAATATTAAAACAGAGCAAAAACTACCGGACTTCGCAAAAATATTTAAGATGCAGAAATAGGATGTAGCTGAACAAATCTAGATCAAGAAGGAATTGTTATTTGATGCAACCAACAGGTATGTGAGTAAAAATCTCAGACGGGATCTTCTTATTTTTTCTCAGAACAAGAGCGGTAAATATTCAAAATTATTGTTTCAATACATTTGTCGAAGTTTTACATATTATTTTTCCAAATACTAGTGTTTCCATAAATTTTAATATTGTTATAAGGAGAACACGTTTTTTTCTATTTCATGAAATATTACTACACCGTGCGATAGTTTATTCAGATATAGCATTATAAAATACAGGCCTACAGATCTCGTTGGATCTTCTCAGTGGGTCGCGTATCCGATCCGGTCGTAGATTCTGCGAAGCTCTGCTCTTGCTAGGGCCAGTGTTAGCAACAACCCCGGTTAGAGCCCCGAGCTCACCTACTCGCTTGGTGAATCTAGTATGACCCCTCGAGGTCACTAGAATAGATAGGATAAATAATGCCGGTACCGATTAAAAAAAAGTCAAACGTATTTAACATGTGCTCACAAACGACTTCTATGATAATGGAACAAAAATCAAACTTGCAAAATTTAAAATTAATTTAAAAAAGTGCGAAGTTTATTGTAATAGTGTGTCATATTTAGAATTCAAACGTCCTACCAGCCATCTACCTACTTCTTACCTACTACTCCTATCTACTATCTACTTCAGCCGTTATATGTACAGTACATATTGTGACTGCAACATCGATTGTCTCAAGGTCACAGGAGCTAATTAACACCAGGTGTCCCCTGTACTGATTATAACCTCATTTGCGACTATTCATATTGAGGCATGAGGTCGACGTCTCATTGTTTGTTTAACAGCTGTTCTACTCTTCAAGATGAAACGCAATATTACTATTTCGCGACAGAAAAACGCAGAAAGACTGTTCTTATCACATTAAAAGCTATGTGTAATTGCAAAAATTAAGTGTATTATTTTTAAGTAATATTCAGTTTAGGCACAGAATATTACTTATTATCTTGCCTTATAAGAGACAAGTAAACGTTTACGAAACACAAGGCTATAAAATTATATTATGTTAAAAAAATGCTCTTTGAATATGTGTTATCTGAATTTGGCTCTTTTGGTTGACAAGGTTGCCGACTACTGGGTTAGAGGGATCGCAGTTTTTACAGAGACCTTGCTGCTTAGCAAGGATGGACGGGCGAATTCAATGGCTTAGCGAGGAGCAAAAGGTTTGTTAACAAGCACATTGTTTGTCACATTTAAGCAAGACTTCTTAAAAATATTGTTTTTCCCTTTTTTCTTCTATACGGAAATATTAAGCGTTCACCACACATTACTCGTTGATGAATTGTGAAAACCGTTCTTAGTTAAGGCTTTACAAATTTATTAATGAAAATTTCCGAGACACTTGCAATAAACTTTTTTTTCTGCGTTTTACCTACGTTTTTGTTGTCGTCACAACCATTTTGATACTTGTATCAAATTAGTTTAAGTACTACAGAGCGCAATTTTGAAATGGTCTATGTGATCAAAGAAATGAATTCGTGGAACAAAGATACTGTTTGTCTGTTCATTGATATAACTAAATAAATACACTTCAATACAATAGAACAGCTTACCTGATCCTCGTTGTTGTAGTCAATGATATCGCTCCTGAAAAGGAAACAAAGTTAGAGTATATAACACTGCAAAGTTTGGTTTTTATCTATACGTTATATTTATGACGAAACTCTTAAGTCGTGAAATAGCCTTATCCGTTTGAAGATTGAAGTAAATTTGCGCCCGGAAGCAAATTGTACAACAGAATAAGGAGATATTTCTGTTAAGCTCTAAGAAATGATTTGTGAAAGTATGTTCGTCCCGAGCACTCATTATTCGGGCGTGCCTTTCCTAATTGGGCAAGCATTTTACAAGAACATAAAGCTCATCGTGCAAAAAATATTGTTTGAAAATTAATTGTAATCAGTTAAACTATTAGAATAAACGTTTTTGTGTGATAATATTAAACAGTTATTTATCATTAAACAAAGGGGCGAATCAAAAATATAATTTTTATTTTTATTTACCTGGATCCTATCTTCTTGATCACAGGGCGCTGGGCAGTGCTATCATGAATTCTAACTTGAGTAGGGTCGATTTCTTCGCATACGTCTTCGTCCAGTAGGGTCTGACCAGTTCTTCTGGCCAATATAGAATCCATGAAAGGGCTATATATTTGACCAGAGGTTCCCAGAATGTCATCAATATCAGTGTACCGTGAGATATATCTGTCTACTTTTTGAAAGGCATTTGCAGAACTTCTTCTTCTGCATTGCCGATTATTTTCGTAAGGCGAAGTACGTCCTCTGTAATTTTCATTTTCTCTAGGAGTTTCCAATCCTTCGGGACTTCTTCTATCACCTAAAGGCTCATCGTCTGGTAAATGCAATGGAAACGGAGGTACATGTGAGGGAGGAATGTAAACTTGCACTTCCTCCGAATCTGAAGAATCACTTTCCTGTTGAGGTGGAGGTGTAGGTAGTTTTTCTATACCTTCTGGAATGTTTTTATCACTCGACAACCACCAAGGTCTCTCTCCAGATTCAATATGACGTATTCGTCTCAAAGGAAAGCTTCTGTCAGATCCAGATTTGCTTAAGCTGTGACTTTCAAGTTTATTTCCACTTAAAGAGTTCTCGTTGCTTGTTAACCACCAATCTTTTTGATCTCCTGATTCTATACGACGAACTTTGAAAAAGTTGTACTTCTCATTTTTGTCACTCTCACTAGTCGACTTTCTTGGAGGAGTAAGTCGCTCAATACCTTCTGGTATATTTGCATTACTGTCGAGCCACCAGGGTTTCTCTTCGTCTGCAAGTTTATACTTTTTAAATGCTTGATTGGGATCGGAGCTATCCGTGCTACTCACTTGAACTTGATCTTTTTTGCTATCACTACTAGAATCAAGCCACCATGCTCTCTCTCCCGATTCGACGTGCCGTATCATTTTCGGTATATTTTTGTCAGATGAACTCTGGTGATTATTTCTTGGTGAAAACTTCTTATCCGAATCTGATTCTAGCCATCTACTTCGGTCACCCGAATCAACAGATCTTATAGCTTTTAATCTTACTAAACCATCGTCGTTGGAAGCGATAATATTTTTACTCTTACTAGATTTATCACTCTCCGTTATAAGGTTGGAAACATCTTTGCTGGTTGATTCAGAATTTGAATTTTCTGGCCACCGACTACTATCACAAGAATCACTATGTTTCATTTTAAAAAGATTCGTAACAGGAGCCAAAGCTCTAATTAAAAACGATTTGGCTTCTTCCGCACCATTATTCTGGGTTAAATGTGGTGAAGTCTGTCTACCAGACCGGTCCGTTGGTATAGAGATTTCATCAGCAGATGTTCTAGATAATTCTTGGGTTTTAGAGTGAGTTTTGGAAAGGTTTTCATCTTCACTGACAGATGACTGAGTTGATAGTGTTATACTTGATTCAGGGCTATTACTGTCTCGTGATTTGGAATGTTTTAATTTTGGACCGTTTTGTAAATTATTTGATGAAGTTTTTTGTAGACTTTTATTTGATGCAATAGAAGATTTTTCCATCTGTTCAGCACATAGGTCTGAGTCAGTAGAACTTGCAGATTTACTTCTTCTTTTTATAACTTTTTTTTTGGATATAGAATCCGTTGACGAATCCGTACTTGATTTTCGTATTTTAGGTTTTTTAAGCTTAGTAACTGCATCTGCTTTAGGTGCTTGAGGTGGTAGTTGACTATTTGTTATGGTAATTTCCGGAGATACTAACTCAGGAGCAGACGTTGGACTTTTTGCCCTTTTTAATTTCAGATTAACGTTTATAATAATTTCAGATGTGTCATCACTTTTATTCTGCTCACAAACGGCAACAACGTCTTCACTTGACTCTGGTTGTACTTTGTGACATATATTTTTTTCTTTGTTACTATCTGAATTTGAAGTACTGTTATTGAAATCAGCGGATGTTCTTTCAGTGCTACGGCTTCTACTACTCCTATCATTATAGGAAATACCATTGGAATTTTCTCGTAAGGTTGAGTATTGTGTTGAATACCTACCGGCGTATCCAGTGTAATTATTAGAGCTTGGTGAATAATACGACCAATTTGTTGTACTAGTTCTTGATGCGCTTCCGAATCTACTGGCTCTAGTAGGATCATCTAATCTGTCCGATTGAACTTCTTTGTTACACATTTGCGGCCTATTTTTAATACGTGTAATGGTTTTCTCTATTGTTTTAGCCATGTCAGCTCTTCTACTACGAACATAAGCGGAAGAACCAGGTGGGGTGGGAGAAGTGTGTCTTGTGATCACAGTTAAAGTTTCAATTTCAGTCGGGTTACTGACATTTTGTAAATCATTAAAATGCTCATCTTGCTCATTTTCCTTTTGAGGCTCTCGTATCTCTTCCACCACAATTGTTGGAGATGTTATTTTTTCAACTGCAGTTTTCGGTGCTTCAACATGATGTACTGGCGACACTGATGTTCGTTTTACTGTGGGCGGACTTCTTAGGTAGCTTGTTGATAATCGGCTGGCAATAGCATATCTATTAACAGTAACTTCAGGCTTGGATTCAGTTTTAATGGCAGGTCTTGTATAGCTTGATGTCCGAGGGTATAATTTGTAATTTGACAAGCTGCTGTAGCCTGTAGACTTTTCAGTCTTACTTGGAATGTTTTTATCGAGATCTTTGGGGCTGATATCTCGAGATTTTTCTTTGAAGGTCTTCACTGTCCTTCTGTCTGGACTTAGGTGTCTTGATGGACGAGTGAGACTGTACTTTGACGTTGCCGAAACTGGACTCGCATCGCGACTTTTGTCTCTACTTGTAGTAATTGAGGGTATCGACAATTTGCTGTAATCTTTCTTTTCATATTTTGGTATCGATTTTTCCGGTTTATTGTAGTTAGCGTATCTGCTAGCAATAATTGAAATAGGTGTTTCATCTTTAGAAGAAGAGCGCTCTGAGCCATGGGAAAGAATGGGTATGCTGGACGACTTGTACGATGGAGTGGCATTGATATATTTCGCGGTGACTGTCGTGGGTCGCTCTGTTGATGTACTTGTCGTATTCGTTCTGCCTGTATCTCGACTTCGACCGTACGATGTTGAATCGCTCTGAAAGTTTTAAAACGTCAATATCAATGAATTTGTTTCACAGACTGTTGTATCTGTGAAGGTAAATCTTGTAAGTAATTCTAAATCTATATGATTCGTTCAACGCTGTCATAAATAAAGCTGTAGCTTTCATCGTATTATAAATAGCTCAGAGAACACACCAAGACGTGAGAATAACGTACTTACATACATATGTGGACTTTTTTTATTAAACCTTAGCTATTTGAATATTTATGGTTGAAAAAATGCTGAATTGTGCTGATGTATTTAATTTTTTTCATAATCAATTAATTATTACAGTTATAGTATTTTATGTCTCCGAGAGTTACACGTGCTATGTATAATACATTGATATGCTCATAAGTCAAATATTGCTCGCAATTTAATAAATTCCTCTATTGGAATTTAAATTTATTGTTGGTAACACAATAACCCTAAATATTCAATGATTCATACTTGTGAAGAGCTGCTATACGAAATAATTTCTTACGGATAGCATCCGCATCGCATTTGCATTATAGGGAATTAATTCATTGTTCGTGTGCTGTATTTATTAAGTTTAATGAAATACATTTATTCGTTTAATCTTATAATTAATCAATATTTATTGTTTTAAATCCACCTAACTTTTGTCAAAAAAAGAAATTTATTTGCATTTGATTTGCGAGAAAACCATTCAGTTGTGTATTTAGACGACGCGATGCTATCATTTGTAACAATTATTAAAGTGATAAAATATTTTTTTTAAATAATATTCTAGATTAAATTTTCGCGGAAAACAATAGCAGTTCTAAATTTCAAGCAAAAGCAGACGATCAAGTCTAAAAACTTTATTTCCAATTTTATTCTGATCCTTTCCAATAGTAGATGTTTTATTTCAACTTTGCCTATGTGATAAATTTAATATCATAACGCCATCTGCCAAAGTTTGTAAGGGATGAAATACCAGAACAACAACCGGTGCCTGTAGCAAAAATCAATTATATGAATCTCAATAGCAAAATGACGTATCTCAACTTATCTGATGAGAGCGAACTCTCACTACATCCAATAGTTACACATGCGCAATAGATTTTATACCGGATCTGTTTAAATATTCCACTCTTAATAGTACTGGCCTATTAGCTCAGGGGGTTAGAGCGTCGTGCTAATAACGCGAAGGTCGTGAGTTCGAACCTCACATGGGCCAACAACATTTTTAATGATGTCAAATATCTTGTCAGAACAAGACTGGTAGCGTTTGAATGGCTTTATGGATACGGAAATGGAAATTTAAATTCTCCTGATACTTTTACGACAAGTAATCAAAAGTATTTATGTACTTTCCTACACCTACCACTATATTTTTAAAATAAGGGCCCAACGAAAATTTTTCGATGTTACGTTGTTATTATTGACACACTCGCAATCTTCATACGATTTTAGACCTTTTACGATTACTAGTTAAATTCAATGTGTCTGTTTTCCGTGAATTTCATTAAAAAATTATACCTACACATGTTATCCTGAAAATTACGAGCACAACGAAAAATAAAGCAGATCAAAACGTCGAGCCGTTTCGAAAGATTCATCATAGATCATGTGCTAAATGATTTACAATTAGAGTCAAAGTTGGATGATTAAGTTTGAGTTCAAGGCCCTTCACTCAGAGCAAAACTCTTGTTGAGTTTGGATGATTATTATTTTAACTACATATCTTTATCTGACGCAGGGTAACCGTGCTTTCCTTTTATAGGACAGTCGTTAACGACTTCGTCCTCATGTCTCAGACAATTCTTATTGTGATGTCCATGGGTTGTTGTAAACATTCAACAATAGTTGAACTGTAATATATATCATATAGTCTAAACCCCGCCTATTTCCGCCGTGAAGCAGTAATGCGTTTCGGTTCGAAGGGTGGGGTAGCCGTTGTAACTATACTGAGACCTTAGAACTTATATCTCGAGGTGGGTGGCGCATTTACGTTGTAGATGTCTACAACGTAAGACTGTCTGGGCTCCAGTAACCACTTAACACCAGGTGGGCTGTGAACTCGTCCATCCGTCTAAGCAATAAAAAAAAACTGTATTTACTTACATAATTTCGAAAAGACATCCTGGTACAGCCTTAACCCGCTTCCATTGATGTCTGCTTAATTTACTCGTGTCTGAAATCTGTGAAATAGTTAATTCATTCGTTAGTTTGATTTAAATACGCAAAGTTACAGGTTGAGGCGACAGTAGCCAAATAGGTGAGACGCGCAGTGAAGTCCCGGTCATGCGAATTGCTGGGTGTTATTCCAGGACTTGTCAATAATTGTGTATTTAAATCATGTTTACTAATGATGTCTTCTATGGATATCCATAACACTTGTAGTGGTTAAGTATAGGTACCACCACCTTGCCTATTTCTGACGTGAAGCCGTGACGCGTTTCGGTTTGAAGGGTGGGGCAGCAGTTGTATTGTAAAAACTGAGACCTTAGAAGTTATATCTCATGGTAGGTGGCGGCATTTACGTTACCGTGGGCCATGAACCCATTCCCCACTTATTGCTTTGATGGGTATCTAAGCATAAAATAAATAAATAAGATGCAGGTATCGCCGCAAATTTGGCCGTAAAGCGGTCACACGCTGATCATTTGCGAAACTATTATTCGACTACGCTAAATCTCTTCGATAGCTTCTAAACAAAAGAAAATGATTATGTAATTAATAAAATAATATTACTAGAAAATGCTTTTAAAATACATTTTTACTTAAGACGGTTTTTGTGACATAACTATTTACGTATCCTAAATAAATTAAATTAGATGAACATTTTCTCTATTTTATCTAGATTGAAATATTTTAAAGTCTATTTACAGAACAATATAAATCAATAGTTAATAGCTTAATCTTTACAACTGGTTTTCAGTACGCTATTATTTTCGGAACAAATGCTCTGTTGCCCCTGCAAATCTGAGACGGGTTTGCGAGTCATGCCATAAAAATATAACGTTGACATCTTGAGTTGAACCGTCACACAATACTGTCTTATTCAAAACAGTTATGTGATTCTAATGAAAAATATATCTCAATGTACTTCAAAGTACTTCATATTTTTTTTATTGCTCTGTTGGGTACGACGAGCTCACAGCCCACCTGGTGTTAAGTGGTTACTGGTGCCCACAGATATCTACAACGTAAATGCGCCACCCACTTTGAGATATAAGGTCTCAGTATAGTTACAACGGCGGCCCCGCCCTTCAAGCCGAAACGCCGGAAACGCATTACTGCTTCACGGCAGAAATGGCAGGGTGGTGGTACCTACCCGCGCGAACTCACAAGAGGTCCTACCACCAGTAAACATTTATTATTTATTTATTTATTATTAAGATGCACCAGCAGTTACGCCATTAAAATGCAAGAAAAATATTAGGCGTACAGTAAGTGTGTGTCTTCATCAATCTAAACACAACACGTGGTTTAAGATAGATTATGTATAAATTGTCCGATGATTGACCCGTCACAAGAGGGTGAGGCAGTTTCTCCCTATGACGGGTCGATTAACTTGAAATAAACCAAGGGACGTGGAAGAGGAATCGTAAGTGTTAAATATGGCGTCTGCACATCGACGGCACCAAAAAAATATATAATTAAAACTATTTTTACCAATTTTTTTTACTGAAATCAAACTTTTCGAATATTTTACACTTTTCTTGATCACGGACTACTACTATGTGACCATCAAAATTTAAACCGTAATAGTAGTTCTAATTATAAAATGAAACCAAAAGAAAATACAATTTAAAAGGTTTTTGTACTATATTTTTTTTTTGTTTATTGCTTAGATGGATGGACGAGCTCACAGCCCTCCTGGTGTTAAGTGGTTACTGGAGCCCATAGACATCTACAACGTAAATGCGCCACACACCTTGAGATATAGTTCTAAGGTCTCAGTATAGTCACAACGGCTGCCCCACCCTTCAAACCGAAACGCATTACTGCTTGACGGCAGAAATAGGCAGGATAGGAATAGAATACTAGCTATCCTATGTCACAGGTTTTAAAGCCCTACATTCGAAACTGTAAAAATCCTAGTGTATTTTTATCGAACATCTTAGTTTGACTATTTTAAGTACTTTTGAACTAAAATTCGTTTGTATTTGTTGCAAAAATCTATACATATAAATAAAATTGGAGTGTCTGTTTGTAATATTGAAATAACCGCTTTTTACTACATGCATATGAATATATATACGGTACATACACCAAAATAACATTTTTTACAATTTTTGTCTGTCTGTCTGTCTGTTTGTTACGGCTAATCTCTGGAACGGCTGGACCGATTTTCACGGGACTTTCACTGACAGGTAGCTGATGATATAAGGAGTAACTTAGGTTACTTTGTTAAGACTAGCTTCGCCCCGCGGCGTCACGGCGACAATAACCGCGGGTATCATCGCGGGACTCAACTATCAATAATAAAATTTAATGTTTCCGAAGCGAAGCGAGGGCGGGTCGCTAGTCTTCTATAAAAAGGCTTAAGAGTACCCACTCTGTTCCATTCGTGTTGTGATATGTATGTATGCTCTCAGCATCTCAATACTCGTATAGTAAAAATCATACCCGCAAATAACTAGGAATCTACGTAATTACTGTAGGTACTGAGACCAAATTACCATCCATCGCTGAGCAAATATGCTTTCCCGTTTTGAAACTAGATTAGGATAGATCTCCATGCAATCAAAATAGTACAAATCATATTTGTTCTGACAGTTAGAACAAAATAAAACTAAGGTAGGACTTTTTAAATTTTTCTTACAATACCGAAGGGGTCAGGGACAAAAGATCAACGTCCCAAGTCTTCATGCGAACCACTGTCTTAATTCCGAAGTACTAAAGATTCTATTTCCATGTGTTTTATTTACGAATTGTCCTTAAAGATGTTTTACGGCTAGAAATAAATCAGCACCGCAGCTATTGCACTGATCCGACGTGTTATAGTAAGCTATTTACGGCCCTAAATAAAATCCGTATGGTCATAATGTACCGCTTCAATGAAAAATGTTTGATCTATATCGCTATGATATGACATCATAACAATTACTAAACATGGATTCAGCGCGTTGCCAAAGTGTAGAGTAGCAGTTTTCCGAACGATTCATTAAGCTATTATTGAATGTAGTTTGAATAGTTGAATATGGTTTTAGTTTTATTTTTCACAAGTTGTGACTCACAACTAATTTGTTTACTTTTTGAGATTTTTGTAGTTTCTTAATTTTGTGTGTTTTCAAACAAAACAAAATTTAATGTCATATGTTTAACCTTATTCGTATACATATAATTTCACCATATTAATTATATTTACAATAATTAAAAAATAACTTCTATATTCAAATTTCAATAACAGAGAGAAAAAAAACTATGTAACTGGGATTCTCCAGTGTGTAGAATTACGAACGCGAATGAGAGCGAACTTAGTGCGAATTTTTTAACGTTAACGATAGCGTAAAAGTTAATTGAAATTTGTGTGGAGTTGGAACGTTTGCCTACGTTTGCCGCTAAGGGCGCAACTGCATACAAATTTGAGTTAACTTTTACGGTATCGAAAACGTCAAAAAATTCGCACTAGGCAAACAAAAACAAGTAAATAAAACTAGACAGGACGTGTGACTTTTTTTTTATTGCCCTTGTAGAGAGACGAGCATACGGCCCACCTGATGGTGAGTGGTTACCGTCGCCCATGGACTTCAGCAATGCCAGAGGTAGAGCTAAGCCGCTGCCTACTGCAGTGCTTAATACTCTCCACAAGCCTATTTTAAAAAAGGACATGCCATAGCGCTCGGGAAACATCGTGGAGGGGAGCTCATTCCATAGCTGGATGGTGCGTGGCAAAAAAAGACCTCTGGAAACGCACTGTCGATGATCGCAGTGGCTCCAAGTGACGATATGTGAACAAGATTAAGGCTTTAATGGTGGCGCTTGGGTGAAAACTGCCAATGATTGACACAAACAGAACGAGTCTGAGGAGGCGTTTGCCATCAAGTCAACAAGATACCTACAGCTTTATTTAGATTTAACTATCAACCCGTACAATTTTAGTGTTAGGATTATGATTACTTTAAATTAACTACTTGTTTGTGAACTATGCGAAAACCTACTAAGTTAAACAAAACACTATTTCACTTAGAATTCATCCATATAGAACTCAAAGTTTCGCAACTAGACACACGCGTAATTATCTCATCTCATAGTAATAAGAAAACATAAATCGAGCTATTCGAAATATGTCGTCGGTGCAATGCCAGCGATATGTCGTACCGTTCCGACACGACAAAGGACTCAGTGTGACACTATTTAATTACGTAATATTTCAACGGGAATAGCAAATTACGGAATGAACACGTTTAAATCAAGTAATTGCCTCCTGTGATTTAGCTGGATAGTTCTTGTGAAGTATATAAGTGGTTCCAACGTCTGCCTGCTCTGATATTTTATGGGCCATCGTCAACAAAGTGAATTGATGATAAAGAGAATCTTTGTTAGTCCAATAAATAATAAGCATTATTTTCTCGTAAACCTAAAAAAACACAAAAAAATAATTAAATAATAAAAATCGTTATCTTAAGATCAACTTTCAGAGCTCAAATTTTATTAGCATCTATAATTATGGTCAACAAAAAATTTAACGGAACTGATACAATTTCTGTCAAAAAAAATGGCGACCTGTTGTCTACTTGGGTCGTGGCGTTTAGCAATAGACAACATTTTAACCTGCCAGTGAAAGTAGCCGAGATCGTGTTTAGCTCGAGGATATTAGATACAAAATGAAAAAGTTGATCAGACACCGGTCGCTGTGCCAGAAAATTAAATATGGGTTTCGTTTGTTTTTATAGGATCGTTATTTGTATTTATTTATAAAAAAAAATTTAAACTAAATTCAAAATAAGCTGTCACTTTTATATTAAAGTTCTCAAATAAAGAAATTGTGTGTCATTTAAATAAATTTTAACAGATTTTGTTGAGAATTATGAGAGACACGTTAAGTGTGAGCGTTAAGTAATAATTAAAGTGACAACGTGATTATTCAAAGAGAAAACATTAGACCATTTATCACGGGATAACACATTCATTGTGTCTCCTGTACACAATGTTGTCTTTATAGTTAGTCACTAGGGATTTAGCTATGAAAGTTCCAGACATAAAGGCAATTCGTTCAATTAATTTAACAAATTAACATATCATTGTACCAGACGGTGTCAATTTTAATAAAGGTTAGATTAATATTTATGACGTGCGGAACTTGCTACGCCATCTGTTGACAGAAATCCGAAGTAGCAATTCTTATTTTTTAGTTTTCCCCCCCGAAAGATTCGATATTTTCGGCTGTTTCTTTTGTAATTTCTTAATTTTCTGTTTTCCTAAAACAGTATGGAGTGAACAAATCCAAAAAACATCGAGCTCGAGTATTTTTGGACTTTATGTGAAATTAACGAAATAATATGATCGTTTATTTTATATTTATTTTTTAAAATCACGTTTTATTATTCTGATCGATTTGAATTATAATATTTAATTTTTTATTGGTATTATGAAACCGGCTTGTTGTTTTTTTTTTAAATATAGTTACATATATACATACATATTACTCGTATATGTGTACTAATCTTAGTACTTTTAAGCTTTTCGTTGGAAGATGGGGGTAGTTTAGCCCTTTTGTATGATTTAGTAGAATTCACATACTTTCCGATTTAACACTCTCATTTCTGTGGCAATGCAAAGCTTGAAGTGTAAGACGGTTGTTGGTATCGGCGGAATTAAGACTTCGTTCTTATGTTTCTATTATGTATTTGAGAAGTGGTCGTTGAATACATTTGGCTGATTAAATTCAAGGTGGGCGTAAAAATGTAATTCTTATCAGGTGGTTCATGTTAAGGTTAAGAGTATTTTGTAAGAGAAATACTTAGTCTGATTGTTCGACATTTTAATAACAGCTGATAGATTTATTATTATTCAACATAGCGTCAACTTAATTAGCGACCGAATAATTTTCGGTTGGACACACACATATGTAATAGAATAAGGATTTTATTCTATTGAATAAAAAAAACAGTGAGGCCAAATGAATATTGTACTTGAAAACAAACCACCTCGTGACGAGCAGAGGATTTACGGCTGTTTCAAATTTAAATTCTTTATTCGTTATTTATTTGAGATATACGACCGCGCCGCCACGCTCAATGAAGTTGTTTTTTTTTTTTCGTTGGATATAATTCACTTGCGTTCGATTTGCTCTATCAAATTGTGTTTTGGCTATCTAGAACTATGAAATCTTTTATAAGAAATCCGAGTTTTCACTCGAATACTTTTATTTCGCATTAAATGCATAAATAAAGTAATGACTCTAATTTGAACTGAGAATCAACGTGATCAGTGGCGGTGCTTACAACAAATAAAACCATTGAACCGGTTCGTCTACGCAATAAAAAAAAAAGAGAAAAAAAAAACTAATTGGAATTGAGCCATATAAACTCAATTTTTCACTAGTAATAAATCCATTTGCATTATAACCTATAATTTTAACGTGTCATGTGACGTTCCTTGGTTTTTATTGTTAACTACAACAAAGTTTTTTTTTTTTTTTTTTTTTCAAAAAGTTTCAACGTAGCAACCGAATTTATTGTTTCTTTAGATTTTCTATTAATAAATTGCGCGTTGTACATACAAGAGGTTAACTAATGCAAGTCAAAACAACTTCAAACGAATGTGAAATCAAACAATCGCGTCATAGGAAACTAGTAGATTTATTTCTGTCGAAAGTACATTACGAAAATAAACGGCCTACTGCCGAGTGCGAAGTGTCAAAGACTCGGGTTCGGTGCGGGTTGTTGCCTCGATTGAAATGGGGCTGGGTTCACTTCCCGAGTGCGCCGTGCCAGGAGGACACGAGTGACTTTTCTAAGAAAAAATCATTTGTCGCTATCGCTTGGCCTTCGGTAATTACAATCTGAAGCGACTTGAATATATTTTGAGAATATAATAATATGTATTGTGATTATAATTTATGACTTGTGAGTTTTGAATATTGCGTTAATCTCAACACGGCGCGGTGGTGTATAGACAAAAGTGTTTTATTTGATTTTGATAGTCGTTAAGGAATCTAGTTCTATACTTAGACATAACAAAAATGTAGGTTTTAAAGCTCTATTCTTCCCAGTTTTTGTGGATTCGTATTTTAGTGTTAGTGCATAGTTTAGTGCTATTCCCAAGATTGTATTAGATAAATTTTACATTTTATGAGAGTTTACCGGCTTGGATTATTCACATTGATATAAATACATATATAGGATAATTTGTAAGACGTAACCGTTTTAAATAAATTTTTTAATAACTATTTTATTATCTTCCTGTAAACGAACTTCCGTACCGTGGAAAAAAAAACCGGAACGTATTTTGACATAATTATTCTAGTTGACGTTTAAAAATTACCAAAATTGTTCCTTTTGAAGATTTAATTTTCATTTCGATTACGAAGCCTTCTTCAGTGCTAGTATTATATTATTTTTATATTATATTATTATATAATCTATACTAATATATAAATCTACAGTGGTTTTACGGATGTTCCGTTATAACTACCGAACCATGCATTCGATTGATTTGAAACTTGGTATCCATGTAGAAAATACATGTACTTAATGGATAGGCTAATATTTATGTGAGTGTTGGACTCCCTACACCAGTTGCGGGGGCGTTAATGATGAGAATCTTTGTGGGGGTGAGAAATAATAATGTTAATTTTAAACGCCCAGCGAAGCGGACGGGTACAGCTAGTATAATATACAATTGAAAAGTCTTCGAAAGAAGCGACCGACATTTGTCTAATATCCATGTAAGAATTACGTTAGACCAAAATTTATGACGGACGATTTTATTATTATATTATACAGTTTCTAAAATATCAACGGAATGTTTGATGTGTCGAGTGCAGGTACAACGTTAGTCACACGCTTTGGACGACATCCACGTGGAGGTGACGTCGCTGTGTTTATTTTTTCAGTCGGCCTGGCTAGACCGCACGGAAGGGTGAGAATCGCAAGTTTTATTACGTTTTAGCAACGAACGCGATACAGATTTGACTTTACTATACCTAATCTCATTTCCGCTAATTGTTATAAGCGTATTCGATTACATTATTATTTGTTGCTTGTACTACAATCGTATGTTTAGAGGCAAGGTAAGGTCCATTGTAAAACTCATGGAAAAACGAAAACGGCTTGCTTTTCTTTAATTTACCACCTTATACTGGTGGTAGGACCTCTTGTGAGTCCGCACGGGTAGGTACCACCGCCCCGCCTATTTCTGCCGTGAAGCAGTAATACGTTTCGGTTTGAAGGGTGGGGCAGCCGTTTTGTAACTATACTGAGACCTTAGAACTTATATCTCAAGGTGGATGACGCATTTACGTTGTAGATGCCTATGGGCTCCAGTAACCACTTAATATCAGGTGGTATGTGAGCTCGTCCACCCATCTAAGCAATAAATAAAAAAATAACTAATACATTTTTTTATTTTTTATACCCAAGCTGATGGTCTAGAGAGACCATATCAGCGTCACCGGGGTAGTAGGTGAGCTCACGGGGCTCAAACCTAACGATGTTGCTAACACGAACCCTAGCAAGGGCCGTGCTTCACAGAATCTACCACTGGTTCGGAAACGCGACCCACTGAGAAGATCCCGCGAGAAACTCAGTGGGCTGTGTCTGTGGGTTAATTTACGTGGGTTCGACGAGAAAGATGACCGGTCCATGGGGTAGCTACCTATAAGCACCGTTAGTGGATCGGGAGGATCCGAGATGACGTGTTTTGGGCGACGTCAACTGTTTACCATTCGGTCTGCAGGATCGGCAATTACCGGTAGTTACCGGCGGCCACGATGAGAGGATTCTCGCATCGTGCCGCTTTGTCGAAATGGGAATTTCACTCCTGCAGTCCACATATTCATCTTAAATACTACTTAAAAAAAGGGAATTAATAAAAACACAAATTTGCACACATATGCCGATCTAAAAATTACATTACATTAATTAGAGAATAGTTTGGCGAGTAAATTTCCTAATAGATGAAAGAAAACGTATAATGTCAATAATTCTGTTCATGCGGCAGTTATCTATACTGCTTTGTTCTAGATAGAACTAGTCGTTTTTCCACGAAAATATATGTGTTGCGGTTTGATGGCTATGGTTTTCATATAAGACGCGTAGGCGGTGGCATTTATGGTCTTATGTCCAAGGGCTCCAGTAACCGGTCAGCACCAGACCGCCCGAGAGCTAGAGCTTCGTCTGCACATACAAATATATACAATACAATCTAATCGTCCATTGATAATTCCATAAAAAATCTTTGAACTTTTCTTATGATATGGAAGAAAGCCAGATTCTCTAAAGCCGAAAATAAATCATTCTAATTATAGCTTTATCTTTTGTAAGAGTCGTCAATTTGTTGTGTGTATGCGTAGTGACCGACACGGTACCCGACTGGCCTATATTATGTACAAGTAAAGAACTCGCAATCAAAGACAATACATTCTAAGAAATGAATAGTTAACCGTTAAAAAAAAAACAAAAAAAGATTTACAGCGTGCCGCCCAAACGTAATAGATACAGATAATTACAGATACAGACAATATAGACAGAACAGATAATATCTGGCTAGTCTAGAGTAGTCTTAACCTTTAAAGCCGTAAGAGCAATCTTACATTTAAGAATTGTTTTTGCTGAACCAGATAATTGCGTATTACATTTGACCCTTGTCTTCATTCATGTTAATATAAATTTAATCATGCCTCGAGAATAGTCCTTTTATCCGGATAAAAATACCATGACCCTTTTGTAAACTCTTTGCGCATTGTCAAGTGTGTGCAGAAAGATCGTTAGCAAAAAAAAAATAGGTGGACAAACAAAGGAGAAAATTGTAATAAACTGTTTTAGCTACTTAATTAATCTATGTATATCACTTTACTTGCTACTAGAAAAAAAATAATAGAATGCGTTAGTAGTATTATTCACTAGAACGATAATCGCTAATCACCCGAAATATAAGCATAAATTTAGTTCTGTTTTCACCTAATTACTGCTGTCACTATTTAGTAATATCCTAGTAATAACTCTTTTTCTTCTTAGTCGAATACTTCATTGCTGAAGGTCGTATCCTTGAAAGCCGTTCGTGGCTCTTTGTACCCTCAGCTTCCATTTGCTTCGGTTTTCGGCTTCTCTCAGGGCGTTAGTAACAGAGAGTCCAGTGAGCGCAGTTATCTGATCCGACCAACGGTTTGGTGGCCGGATTTAGTAATAACAGATGTCATTAATTATAGGTTCAGATGCACTTTTGTAGCCCCCTGTACATTTCAACATCATCAAGATTAAAAATTGCACGAAGGTCAAAACGTTTTCAAATTGTTATATTGTTATAATAGTACAACAGGAGCGTTTCACCTGTTCTGAGTATTAACTATTTATAAATTCTGGTGACACATAAACCAACCATCCCACGCGTTTCTTGACGATTTATTATTGTACAAGATTCATTCATTAATCATACAGCTGATACAAAATTGCAATGGTTATTTGTATTGATTGAACTTCTATAATATTATTATATATAAAAAAATTAGTACTCATCTTATTGGGAAATCAGGAAAATTACATTTTTACTTACCATTAAAGACGAGTTTTGAAATTACAAGAAATTGTCTTTGGTTTTAACAACGATTTCGGAATTTAAATGTTCCGAAAATTTAATTGTAAAGTTCGATTTTGAGTTTTAGAATGGAGATTTTGATTTGATTTCAGATGCGACTGACTAACTTAACAAATAAATAGTAAATTCATTTGAATTAGGACACCTGACATTATACTTAGTATTTATTGGTAAGCTTCGGTCTTGAACATAAAATTTTGTACATTTTTTTCCCTACCGATTGGCTGGCTAGCACGAGAAAATTGTACAAATGATAAATGTTTTTTTTTACTGCTTAGATAGGTGGACGAGCTCACAGCCCATCTGATGTTAAGTGGTTACTGGAACCCATAGACATCTACAACGTAAATGCGCCACCCACCTTGAGATATAAGTTCTAAGATCTCAAGTATAGTTGCAACGGCTGCCCCACCCTTCAAACCGAAACGCATTACTGCTTCACAGCAGAAATAGGCGGCGTGGTGGTAGCTACCCGTGCGGACTCACAAGAGGTCCTGCCACACCATTCACATCAAAATCTAGTTGTCTAAATATCTGTTTCACATTAAACTTCCATTTTATTCGTTGTTTATTGAAACTACCTGATTGAGGTGTACGATATTAAACAGTTTATGGACGATCGTTTTAAGGAATAAAGCATATGATCAATACGAATATTATAAAGCTGAAGAGTTTGTTTGTTTGAACGCGCTAATCTCAAGAACTACTGGTCCGATTTGAAAAATTGTTTTAGTGTCAGATAGCTCATTTATTGAGGAAGGCTATAGGTTATAACATCACACTAAGACTAATAGGACCAAGCGGAGAACCAATAAATAATGTTTCAAAATCGGGGTATTTTTCCCTTTTGAGAGCTTACGCTATATGTAGATAGATATACGCCAAAGTAACTATTCCACGCGGACGAAGTCGCGGGCTAAAACTAGTATTTAATAAATTGCGAAATCTAAATTTATTAAATTACAATTTCTTGTCATGAATTTCGTACAAGAAATTTCACCTCTTGACACCGTTCGGACGTAGCTGGAATGGCCACCCACCAAACAAGTATGAAAAAAAATATAAACATTTTTAGATCACATTGTCGTGATGACAATGTAAATTCAATATTTTTTTAAATATTGTATTGTCATCGGTCCTTAATAAGTATACCAAATTTCGAGTTAATCCGACGTTTCAAAGATTCCGTTACAAACATACATACGTCTGAAGCTAATTATATTATAATTAAATATAAATAAAAATTATAAATAAAAAAAATATAAATAAAAGCGTATTAAAAAATACCGCTACCTGCGGTGGATATACAATTGAAAAACCTACTATCCCTATCCCTATATTAATGATTAAGGGATATTCCTTATGATATTCACATCAAAATATGCGATGGAACTACGAACCGTGGACTCGCTGAAACCACGACGCGAGTTAAAAATAAACCAGAGCCACATTTCGATGCAGTGCCATATCCTGACAAATTATTTTTATAAATCCCCGTTCGTTTATATCCGTTTGGTCACCGACGAGCGACAGTGTTAATACAAAGATTCCCGCTTTGAGATGTTATTCTAGGACCGAAATCAATTTTTGGTATTTTTGTTTTTATTTGTTAAACACATTACTAATCTACTACTAAGATACTAATACTTTATTAATCGATTTGTACTTATTATCATCTATAATAAGTACAAATCGATAAAGGTTAAAGGAAAACAAAGTATTATTCTTTTAGTGAATGAAATACAATATATATATTTAATTAATTATATATAAAGCATGATATATTTATTATGTGTAGACAGTTTGGTTCCATTTTTAATTTATTACTATTATCGCACAATCTTTCAGTTTGTGAGGTAATTAGGTAGTTAGGTACCTTCGTGCAAATGCAAATAAGAGAAGGTCGCCACTATAATGTAGTGGAGGATATGATGAAAATGAAGGGCGGGGCAGCCGTTGTAACTATACTGAGACCTTAGAACTTATATCTCAAGGTGGGTGGCGCATTTACATTGTAGATGTCTATGAGCTCCAGTAACCTCTTAGCACCAGGTGGGCTGTGAGCTCGTTCACACATCTAAGCAATAAAAAAAAAAATGTTTCTGCCGCGAAGAAGTTTTGTGAGTATTACTGTTATTCCATCTTACAAGTTTGACAGCAGGCTATGTCACACTTTGTGACATTAAAATATGCCGTTAGCAGCTGACAAAAACATGAGCTCGTCACTGATAATAGCCCATTGATATTTCATCGAGATATATTTAATTATTATCAATATACCATACAATTTTCTATGCAAATATGGCGCTCTAAGCTCGACCTATCTTAATTGAGCCTAACATAAAGACCAAGTATTATATTATAATACCATTTAACTATTTGAAGCGTAAGTCCTCGTAGTATAAATCACGAATGTCCGCGCATCCATTACGAGAACATTAGCAGTGTATCAAGGGTCTGTGCATGCAGAACGTTAACTTGCCGAAGTAAATGTGTTTTAAAGCCAAATCAAGAATAACATACAATGAAAATTGAATCTATACTAATATACCTATATAAATCTACAATGGTTTTTACGGATGTTCCGTTGTAACTACTGAACCATGCATCCGATTGACTTGAAACTTAGTATCCATGTAGAAAATAATGTGCTTAATGGATAGGCTAATATTTATTGTGGGTTAAGTCACTTTTCCACTGACTGCCTCGTATACAGTTATACAAAGAACTAAAAGACGGATTATATCCGCTTTCAATTGTCTTTATATTAATAAAAAAATGGTTCATCAAATCGTCACTGTCATGGACGGACGTCGACAATGCCGGAGTCATTTTCTATCAGCTATATACCGCTATGGACATCCTCGAACCTCGTTTGAAGAAAGACATCCCACAGCGCTCAGGTAGCTACAGGTACGGTGTACAATATAACTTTAATAACGCACTGTGAATAAACGCAATGATTTTAGGATGTAGGTGATAAAATGATTTTCTTATACTAAACTAAACATAAAATGATCATTTTATTGAATAATAACTGGAATATTTGAGAGTTTAGTACCTATGTCACGTAAAAAAGTAACCTTCACATTCTCTTCAGACTGTGGACTCCTCGAGTTGTTTTCTTTTAAATTTATGCAGATGTAAAAAATCTTAGTAATATATATTTTTTTCTAGTGTCACCATTATATGAATCTTCACTAAGATGACCTGTTGATCTTTACGCGTCGCCTAAAAGTTTATTTCTGTAGAATTCTTAGTGGTTCCTCTCGTTTACTCCATTCGTGGACAAGAATATTAACCTATTTCGGGTTCAATCCCGCGATTGTTATTTTCAACGTTATTTTACTATGTCAATAGTTCTTGCTTAATTAAAAGGCAACGTAATCAAATATGTAATATAAAATCGTAGCCGCTGCGTAACTGTAATTACACATAAAACCATTTCGAGTAATTTTGCAAACAGATTATTACGTTTATTACTCGATGCAACCTAAATATCAGTAGGCATTTTAATCATTTTCATGTTTGCGTTATGCTAATTTAAATAAACTCAGGTAGCCGGTGTTCCGTTACTATTTATATTGTGATCTCAATTCTGAAGATGGTTCGTATTTAGTGGATCTTTCATTACTAATGGTAGTAGTAGTATCTTCGCCTATTTATCTGGGTCTATGGTTACGTGACTCCAGTCACCTCTAGGCCCTTCTACTAAATTCGTTAAATGCATGCGTGATAAAAATAATGTCTTTTCAATTGCTTCAATTGTACAACCCCCTGTCCCTAATTATCCACAAGTTTTAATGGCGGCACATTATTATATGTATTTCCTACTAATTTTTCTTGCAAAGGATTCGAGCGTTCCACTTGGAGCTTCGCATGTCATGAATCAAGATTTATGAAATCAACGTGTAACAAGCCGGGCCTCATATAAAGGCAAACGTTAGTTTTCCCATTTAAAGCAATAAAAAAAATATAGTTTTGGCATTTTTATTATGGCCATGAGCTACTCTAAGCGTTTCGAAGAAAAAGGAATATTTGATACAATAGGATCTATCTTTATCATCTTTATCCTGCCCTTCTCCCAGTTACCTGGGGTTGGCGCAACATGTTTTCTCCTTCCGTACCCTTCTATCATATACCATTTCTTCGCTCAACATGTTTTCTCCTTCGATACTCTTCTATCATATACCATTTCTTCGCTCACTCCCCTCTTACATATCGTCTTTCACGCAATCCGTCCATTTCTTCTTAGGTCTTCCTCTTCCTCTATATCCTTCCACATTCATAATTAACATTTTCTTACCAACCTTATTTTCATTTCGTCTCATCACATGTCCATCCCAAACGCGCACTTCTCAGCTTCTCTGTCACAGGTGTCACTTTCAGACTTCCTCTAACATATTCATTCCGTATTCTATCCATTCTCGTTACTCCACACATGCATCGCAACATTCGTATCTCTGCTGCATCCAATCGCCTTTCATCCGCCACTTTAGTGGTCCAACAAGCTGATCCATACAAGATCTATCTATATATTATAACAAAAAATATATGAATGTTTACATGTTTTTACTGTAAGTTCCTAAATCGTTAATCTATAGTGTATTCATAGGCAGCCATATTACATGCACTACACAGTACAGCCATAGTTCAGGTATGAGTAGTTTCAAAAATTCAATAGATGTAATACAATTAACGTCACAGCGGACCGTGACCGGGTTCCACTAGTATTGTTAGAAATACTAGAATAACGTATCAACGGGTGCATTCGGTTGGTTTATGTGTTTGCCCAACACTAAAACTGATTACAATCGTGCAGTGTATTGCACAAGAGACGAAGCAATAAAAATGCTCACTAACGGGTGATCCATCTGATTATGTGTGTGTGTGGAAAAGTCATATTTTCAACATTTAGAATCTAGTTAGGACCAAAAACATTTTTTTAAGGCATACCAATTAAGAAGTTTTTATTTTTATTTATTTTTATTGCTTAGCTAAGTGGAACGAGCTCACAGCCCACCCAGTGTTAAGTGGTTACTGGTGTCCATAGACATTTACAACGTAAATGCGCTCCCCACCTTGAGATATAAGTTCTAAGGTCTCAGTATACTTACAACGGCTGCCCCACCCTTCAAACCGAAACGCATTACTGCTTCACGGCAGAATTAGGTAGGGTGGTGGTACCTATCCGTGCGGACTCACAAGAGGTCATACCACCAGTAATAACGCAAATTATAATTTTGCGGGTTTGATTTTTTATTACACGATGTTATTTCTTCATTTGTTAAGTACGTATTTCATTAGGAAAATTGGTACCCGCCTGCGGGATTCTAACACCGGTACATCGCTATAGATACAAATGCACCGGACGTCTTATCCTTTAGGCCACGACGACTTCAAAAGTTGCTTCGCATTTAAAAAGAAAATTAATTACCTTAAAAGCTTATCCATTAAAGGTTCTATTCGTTTCCGTTACATTAATTCCTGTGTGTACGTGTAATTAGCTTGAGAACTTCAATAAAAACGTACTTCTGTTCAGTTTAGATTTAAAAACATTGAAATTTAACTAAACACACGCAAACAAATTAACTAAACAGTCCCAAGTTCGGACAAGGTACAATTACAAGATATTGGTTTCAAAGCAACGACATTTTTTCTACATGCTACTAATATTTTTTGAACTAGTGCGACTTTGGATGTTAGCAGAGGAACTCAAGCGCGTAAACCAAAACTGTAACGCATAAAATAATTGCGGGTACATTTAGAAACGCGAACTTGACACCGATATGAACGAAGGCAATTTTAAAAGTTTGAAGGCGAAAACTTGTTTCTGTAATTTTTATGAATTACTAGCTGACCCGGCAGACTTCGTAGTGCCACAATCGATAAATAAAAGACAAAAGGAATCCGTCCGACGGGGGACACATCAAAAGAAAAAACGAAATTGTTATTTTTATTGAATTCCGAGCATTTTCATATTTATCTACTTTTTAAACCTTTTCTGGACTTCCACAAATAATTCAAGACCAAAATTAGCTAAATTGATCCAGCCCTTCTCGAGTTTTAGCGAGACTAACGAACAGCAATTCAAATTCTTTTTTATATATGTAGAAGATAGAAGATTAGCTATATTTTTTTAGTTTTTATGCGATCTTTGATATGCATCTATTGAACTTGTATAATAATTTAGGTAAGATGTACATAGACATGTAAATAAAATTTCACGGAACACGCCGCTAATTCTACTTCTTGTTTGTTTACACTGTGAATTGTTGCATGCTTTGCTTAAAGTAAATATAACGTATATTTGTTTAATTCGTTTTGATAGTTTGCCCAAGTATTCACTGATGCGTTTTTAAACGAAACACTAAAGTGTTCCGTCTCAGTTTAAATTGATTTCGCCGTTTATTTCCTCACTGTTAAGCAACTAAATGTTTATAGGAATTTTTGGGATAATCTCGAATAGAAGCCATAATTAAAAACATTGTTGAAAAATGTTAGTTTTTAGTAGGCATCAAAATGATGATGAATAAGGTGTATAATCTAGTCATAGCTATTTAGCACACCTTATTTTTTATGAACAAGAAGGTAATAAAAAAACGTTGACAAAATTAATAAAAGAACTTCAATCCTAGTATTCTAGCTTCTTTAAACATAAATAGTTAGTTTCATCTGTTCACCATTTTGATATTTATAAATTAAATTAAAACTTTAATAACTTTTCTCGTAAAATAATGGTCTTTCTAGTATTTTAAAACCAATGATTATCATAGTGGCTAGGATTTTACTTAATGCAGTGCTAAAGAAAAAGAAAAAAAAAAACATTTCGGCGGCGAAATCTGTTTTAAAATTCGTATAGGAAACAAAATTTCCGATTTCGCAATGAAAGTGAAGAATTTAATTGTCTAAATCAATCGGACAACAGAGGTAATTGTGACGATACATTGACATTAATAAACTAATTGGTTGAGTCTCGATAGCTTCTCTTGATACGGAAATCATTCGATTTTCATTAGAGTTTTTTGTTATTACTAAATATTAATTTAACAATTTAATTTGAAAATAATAAAATTATTCGTCAATATAAAAGATTATAAATTGTTTCTCAGTTAGTGTCCAAAAAATAGCCCGAAAAAAATGCTTCCAAAACTTTGAGTTTACGTAACAAAATATAGTGTTCATTAATTATAATTATATTATCTATGATTGTATAATCTTTTGAACGTGATCTCAATTCTTAGTTTAGGTTTTTAATGAATCATTCCAAAGCTGTAGGAATACTTTTGTATGGCATGATTTAAATGAATTTAAAACAATATCTTTTCATTTCATTCTTGTTTCATTATGCTTCTAGATTATAATTTTCTATTCGATTCTATATAATAAAAATCTTACAATCAAACATGTTACTGGCTGGATTATATTTTACAAGATACTGATGAAACTGTTGCCTGTTTACCCTTCATTCATGTGAAGCCTAGTGCTACCTAATTTTCATATTATGCTTAGTTCATTTACAGGAACAAAATATATTGAGTCCTGTTTGCAGGGATGTAGTGAGTGAGAAGGCGTTACCATTTTATTTCTATCGTTAAGCAATTGTTTTTCAATTATTCCTACCTATTCGCTTATAGTTTAAGGGGCTATTCAGCAACGTCCGGACGGGTAGGTGAGCTCACGGGCTCAACCTGAGGGGCAATTGTACGTATGAAAGAATATACCAGAATATACGTAGAATACCAATGTCCCAACACACATGAGGCTTTCTTAACTTGCAAGTTGAGCGACGACATTGCTGCGTTCTATATGTAAGTAACCGCTTATTTATTAGGTAGATCGTAATTCACTACATACAACGCATAAAAATTTAGAAAAACATTTCGAAAACCTGCTTTATAATATTATGTTCCAAATATCGCATTACCGTAAATTACAATCTTTGTTTTTCTGTTATTCGATTTAAGCTAAGTTCATACGAATAAGTTCAGATTACGTGAGCTTCTGTGTTTACACGGATCATCGACGAACGAATAAGGCTTTTTTTTTTCGAATAAGGCGGAGCATCGTAAGAATTAAGAATTTTGTCATATGTTTATTTACTCAAGTTAGTGTCACGTTTAAGCTTAGCACATTAATAGGATTAATGACCAACGATACTAATTGAGAAGATTACATTAAAATACATTTGTACGATGTTTATCAGAATGTAATAACGGTATACTTGACACGACAAAAACATTAATATCAATGCGAATACCCTCGCAATCACTGCACCAAAGAAACCAGGTCGTTATTTATAATCTGTGTGCCGTTACATCTAAAAACTCGTGCAAACGCTAATACAAAATGCCGTTTTGGTTAATTACATCCGCGGGCGTTGCGTATTCACCGAAGCAGCGGAGATTATAAAAATCGAGCTTTGATAGGTACGCGTTTATACGGTTGCCGAGGTGACATGCTGTAAGGATATTTTCGTTAGAATGCAGTTGCAGACTGACCTGTGTGCGAGGTGTGTGCGTGGTGTAGGGCGGGCGGCGCGCGACTGGGCGGGATGCGTGCGCGCACCCGCCGCCCGCCAGATAATCCCGAGCGCGTCACTCACACACGGCAGACCTGACACGGTTTTGTCTTACAAACTTATAGACAGGAATCTTCGTTTTTTTAATTTTCAATATACACTAAAATGCCTATTTTAACATTGTCAGTTTATTATTATTTTTTTCTCTTACCTAAGCTGATACCCTTGAGAGGCTATTACAGCGTAACCTTAACTAGTAGGTGAGCTCACGGGGCTCAAACCGGAGTAATGCTAACACTGACCCTAGCAAGAGCAGTGCTTCGCAGAATCTACCACCGGATCGGAAACGCGACCCACTGAGAAGATCCGGCGAGAAACTCAGTGGGCTGTCCGTCTATGAAGTGTATACAGTTAACTGAAATTGAGGTAAACAAATACTATTGCAAGCTTCACGGGTTTAAATGTCAACGAACTACTCGTGGCCGTGTCTTCAAATTTAAATGAAATATGGTTATTATCCAAGAATATTTATTTCTGAAAATATAGCTTCACTTGAGAACTATGTTGCGTTTTTTGATTTTTATAATTTATTTAATTAATAGTTTTTTTTTTGTATATTTATTATTTAAAAATATAAAAAAAGAAATAAAGGCGGCCAATTTTTTAATTTGCATATTTATGTTTACATTTCGGCGCGCACTGTGCGGTACCGTGGGTTTCGTGGAGTCGGAGTGGTGGGGCTCGATGGGGTTTAGTCGGTAGTCGTTCTGCGGGGCAAGTGCTTAGCGCGCCTTTTTCAAGGCGTAGTCTCCTGTGAGAAATTGGGGGAGGTGAAGGACCTCGGCTCTTCTCTTCTCCCCTTCTTCCTCTCAGGAGGCGCCGGAGTCCGACATAACCCGGTCCGTTACCCCCCTTGACCGGGTATCCGTAAATGGATTCCCCAGCGTTAAATATTTATGTTTACATGACAAAAGCAACTTTGACAAATGTTTGAATGCACGGAAGTTTCTGTCAGCTGCCCCAAGATCTGTTTAATTAAAGACACTAGATTCGATTATTAACAAAATTGGCGTTTATCTTGCTTGAAATTACACTCACATAGGATAATCTGTCTGCTATACAAAGCATACACACTGTTTTTAACTTATGTAATAACTCATTTTCACTATGCGTGTTTTTAACATCGCACCGCCCGCAACCGGAGTAGAGTTCATCCATACTACCTGGAGCCACTGCGGTCATCCACAGTGCGTTTCCAGAGGTCTTTTTTGCCACGTACAATCCGGCTATGGAATGAGCTCCCCTCCACGGTATTTCCCGAGCGCTATGACATGTCCTTCTTCAAACGAGGCTCGTGGAGAGTATTAAGCGGTAGGTAGCGGCTTGGCTCTGCCCCTGGCATTGCTGAAGTCCATGGGCGACGTTAACCACTCACCATCAGGTGGGCCGTATGCTCGTCTGCCTACAAGGGCAATCAAAAAAATATATTGCTTGGCGCATAAATGATTTCTTCCTTTCTCTCTTCTTATCTCTCGTGTGTTGAGTAAACGCAATATGATGACCTAATTAACCTATGTGAGAATATCTCACGGTTGTAGTTATGATATTTGTTTATTAATATTATTGTGACACGGCGAGTAAAAAATATCTCACGAAAATCGGTATCGAAATTTCACGACACTCAAACATATAGACAGATTTTATAATTCTATCTTTATTAGACACGCGCTCCTCTGTCACAGTTTTAGAACGTTAAAATTTATTTATTTATTAAGTTTCACCAAAAAAAGTGATCATCAATACAAGCCATTGACAAACTGACAAAAGCTTAAGGCAGATGTCACCTCAATTATAGGTGCAATATACAGTGCATTAGCAACAAAAAAAATGTATAACTAAGATTTGATTACATTTGATTGCTTGCTTAGGATTAATTTATATTTAATTGGGAAATGATCCGCTACAGATTTTTCCTGTAAGTTGTTAGACAATTAGAAAAAACATCAATTTATTATAAAATTAGTCCATTAATATAACAAAAAATAAGAAAATAACAAAAAAAATTACATTGACTATCACTTACAATAATTCGTTTTGTTAGTGTGTTTTTTCCCAGTAACGTGTGTTATTTATCGAACTAATTCGTTTTAAAATAATAAATTTATTCAAACCAGTCTCACAACTAATCTATTCTTCTTCGTGTGCGATTAGACTTTCAATTATTTATTTGGGTGGTTTATTTTAAATTCTTGTTTTGTCTCAGAAATTCAAAATCAAGTCAATGCTCCCGAACTCTGATCTGTGACAACCTGAATGTATAATTCTGTGTTATGATCTTTGTAGAGAACATTTTCATTATCGGCTATTGACACTGCCCAGATACTGTTATATACCATAATAATTACAGACTCTAGATAAAACAAAACATATTGTGTAGTTTATCTTAGTGCATCCGATAATTTAGGCGTAAGGCATGTATTGCTTATAGTCAACACTGTCGATGTAATTATAGTTGGTAAATCTGGATTTAGCTAGTGTAGCGGAGTAAGAAAGACGTTGTTATTATAAGGATACAATCACCACAAATTATTAAGAAATCTGTTGCGTAACTGGATTTTTACGTCACACAAATATAATAATATTATCTATGTAAAACTATAATAGATACATAATATTGATTATATTTAATTTAATTTAATTTAATTAACCAAAGAATAGTTATACTATTTAACAAGTGTTTATGTACATTAATGTATACAATTTAGCTGTGTTACTAATATGCAGTCCGGTTTGTTAATTTAACCGAGATTATAAAGGCAATCACATCTCTGAAATCTGGCAACGCTCCCGGTGGCGATGGCATTACGGCTGAAGAACTGAAGGCAGATGTTAATCTCACTACCCAGATTCTACATCCGCTGTTATCACGTATTTGAGAGCAGGATGAGGATGCTGAGGAGGATGAGGAGGATGAGGAGCATCGTGGAAAGAAGGCGTTATCGTCAAGTTACCAAAAAAGGGGGACCTTTCCTTGTGTGCCAACTGGACGGGTATATAAACCTGCTACCAATTTGTTCAAAAGCTCTCTGCAAAATCTTACTGATGAGGATGGCCAAAGTTATTGACAGTGAGCTCAGAGAGGAGCAGGCAAGGTTTAGAGACCAGGACATTCATGCACGGACCAAATAAACCTTTTACGAATGATCCTAGAACCTATAAATGACCTACAAAACAAAGCAGATGATCTAGTAGATGAATTAATTATTAGACCACAGACTAATAATAAACAAAAGAGTATAAATGCGTGTGTGTCTAATAAATGGTAGGGTGTGTAATGTTTTTTATTTTTATTGCTTTAATCTATTTTTATGCATAATTTTAAAAATATATTAGCATTCTGCACTCCTTCTCTTTATTCTCTATAAGTGTGGGAAATTTCATACTCCTCCGTCCGCACAATTTTCGTAAAATGAGGTACAAAGTTTTTGCTTCATCCATATTATATGAAGCTCTTATCATGAGCAAAGCCCCGCACACCGCCATCTAGTTGAGAAAGTCAGAACTACTACAAAGAATAATCAGTTGTTAGTCTATATTATACCTACTAGTTTTCTGTACCAAAACACACGACGAGCACGCACGAATGTTCCAGTCACCGTTTGTGCAGTTTTACCCATAGACACAACCCACTAAGCTTCTCGCTGGATCAGTGTTCGACGTGCAACCTAACCCATGCATCAGCCCGCTGAGTTTCTCGCCGGATCTTCTCAGCGGGTCGCGATTCCGATCCCGTAGTAGATTTATTCGCGAAGCAGCTGCTTGAGTTCTTCATAAGCGCTCGGACAGCTGTTAGCAAATCCCACTCCTCTTGGCTGAGCCTTTGCTCGCCCACCTGTTCTGGTGGAACTGGAAAGGCTTCCGGGCCACCAATAGTACTTCAATCATTAAAAAATCTTCTCATTGCAACCCGCAATTTTAATCCGATAGTAGATTCATCTTCCAAACCGTGAAATCGGAAAAGCGCCTCGGGGCTAACAGTGATTAGATAGGGAGAAAGGGTCCACTGTCGGCAAACGCATATTTCGATAAAATTGCATTCCGCAATGATTTTTTTGTTGTTATAATTGCGCAGTCGATTTCGAAAAAAAATATCTATAAATACGTAATTTTACGTTCCATACGTAAATTAACATGAGTCAATCTGTGTATCATCTATAGGGTAATGATGATGATGACCTAGTGTTGTCCTAGTGTCCTAAGCTGTCCTAGTATCTACAGGATCTTTAAGTTTTTACCTACATTGATTTGCTATAGAGTATATGTATTATTATTTTGACCAAAAAAGTCATGATTGAAGAAATAGGAATAACTATTTACATTATTATTATTATTTACAGGTATTATACGCGTTGGGTATACCATACGTGTCCAAAAGATAGTTTATCTACCAAAGGAAAGTGACAACCCTGTGTAATGGTTACTAGGGCCAAATGAACAGAATTCGACGAGAATAAACAAGCCGATCCTAAGGTGGACCACGAGAGAGCACGATGGTCAACTGTGAATAATCGCTTTATGCTTGTGATGACGTCAAACTTAAAGTAGGATCGCAATTAATTTTAGTACACAGTGGACACTTTCACCTGTTCCCTCATAGTTCTTGAACGACTTGTCTTATTGGTTAAATCATGTGACATTCGGTATATTTCTCGTCACGTCTTGTACGGCTGAACATTGTAGCAAATTTTAATGTAAATTCAGGTTTAAAATTTTTTGCCAAAATTGTTCAAATTTGTCATTCACAGCACAAGATTAGCTTTTTTTGTTAATGACAGCACGCATAGATATAGCTAATGGCGTGCAGAACATTAATATCTTAATTTTAATTTTAAAATGACTTGTTTTTGAAGCTGAAATGATTTTTGGAACAAACAACTCTGAAAAGACATTAGCCTATTTCTATTTTTCTTCGCCTTATTTTTGTAATTAGCATTGTGAGGGAGACTTTCATTTCATTTATCGTTTCCGTATCTCTTTAAATAGAAAAGTACCGCAACCACTGACTAAAATAAATTTAAATTATTCAAAAAGGTGTACATTTGCCGCGTGGCAATCCTGTGTATTGGTCTGATTTACAGCCAGCGACTAGTGATTACGAAAACCCGTTCCTTTCGGCCATAGTCTGTTTATATCTGCCAATAATTATGGATTTTTTTAATAGCTTGTGTTAATGTACCTAGATTTATTTTGATGGGAGTAAGTCCAGAGCTTCTTGCCGAATCATCTCGTTGCTAAAACTGTATTTTGAATACGAATCGATTGTTATTCGGAATTCATTCATGGAATTCATGAATATTTGGGAGGCCCCATAGACTTCCTATTTTAATAAAAAAAAAAAATATATTGAAAAGGACGGTGTTTCCTATCCGTGCCAGCTACAACACAGCTTACCTTCACGTAAAAGTGGGCATTGTGTTTGTATTTCATATATTATAAATAGGCTATCGACACAATTTCCAAAATCAGTGAGTGGATTTAATAATTCAATTGGTATTTATGCGAAATGTCTATTACTATTTTGTATTTATTTATAATTAAGCTCTAAAATTCAAAACCGTTGTGAAACATATTGATTGATTTATTAGAAAAGATAAACATTTTTATTTTAATATAGAATTTAATTATTTATAGACCTAGAATAATTTGATGATCATAAGTCATTTAATCGTATAGATCGTGAGAAATGAATAAAAGGCTTGCTTCAGCTAAGAGCTACCATAACAATTTTTTACAATATATAAGCTATTGATGGCGATTTTTGCGGCAAGGGGATCTATGGAGACAGAGCCTATCGCAACGTGAAAGATTTACCCGGGTATGTAACGCCATACTCTCAGATCTTGCTTCTTAATATGGTATCACGGGAAGCACAGCGAGCACAGCCACAATATTAATATAGTAGTAATTCATTTGAAGACAATTTTACAAGCACCTATGTTATGTACGATGTATTTTGTGTGATTTAAAGTTGACTATTAAAAAATAAAATGATATTGAATTTGGAAATAGGCTCTAAATCCAATATTTTCGTTTCAATTAATTTATTTAACCATTTTATTTAAAAATCCATTTATGGTCACCGTTTTCAATTCCGATCCGAGACATTAAAACGTTCGAAAAATGTTTGCAACATAATTAAAGGTTATCGTGGCGATTAATCTGGTAATGTCGAAAAAAAAGTTCAATGTACTTTTTGAAGTTTTATTGCTTTTTTTTGTTTGTTTAACATAAATAGCATTTATTTTTATTTAATAAAAGTTACAGTTACAAACGTACAATACGCAATGCACCATTAATAAATAGTAATATAAAATAGTTATTTACTTTAGACTACTGTAGGTACCCACCTATAGTACGGTACATAGCGACATCGTAGTCAATCGTTCCGGTGGCCTTACAATAGAAAAATATTGAAAAAAAAAAAGCTTAAATATTTTTGGTTCCTTTATTTGGTTGAATTAGTATTACATAATAATTTATAAAATGTAAGCGGGACGAGCGGTCGGCGTTTGGCCAGTGTGGAGACACGGCAACGTTAGGGCGAGCCGTCGCGCCGAGCGCCCGTCCCTACTCAGAGCACAAAACAACAGATGGCGTTATTGAACCCGAAAGAATAGTAGCGCCATCTATCAATACATTTAATCACTTAACGAACGACTAGGCTTATACCCGACCGGAATTACGCCCCCTTATTGACTGATGAGAGAAATGCTGTGGCGGGGTGTGCGTGGGGCGCTTGCTTTGCGGTTGCGATGTTAGTTAGCGTGTTCACAAGCGCTCACTGCTGAGGGCGCGGGACTCCTGGACCAGATAGACCTGGGAGCCGGGGACAGTGGAGGTGGTGACGAAAGTGCGGTGCTTGGCGCGGATGAGGGAGAGGTTACTCTCGGCGACGTCGGCGCGGTCTTCGGCGGCTTCCAATTCACGCTGGAATCGTCGGACACGGGTCACGCTCTGCTGCGACATGCCCTCCTGTAGTGCGCATTAATACATACATTAGTAAACGTAAAAATAACAAAGAAATAAAACCGACTGAAGACTTCACGTTTCACTTACTTGTTCAGCCAACTGCCTTTTGTAGATGCTGACTTTCTGGGAGGTTTTCTCCAAAGAATCTTGGAGGAGAGAGATGTTCTTCTGATCCTCCTCGCACTGAATGATGACCTCCTTAAGTTGACGCTCCTTCTTGCGGAGGATCTTGATGGTTTCAGCGTGTCTCCTCTTCTCTTCGTCCAGCTCCAGCTCCATGTCCTTGATGCGAGCCTCGAGCTTGCTGATGATACGCTTGCCACCAACAATAGCGTTGGCTTCGACTTCTTCCAGACGGACAGAGATGTTCTACACAAGCATGAAAAATTGTGTAAATTTCATCTCCCTTTGCTTTTCTATTTCTGCTGGCTAATTTGGTTATTTGAAACGACGACTAAGTGGTATTCGTCAGCTTACCTTGACTTCGATTTCAAGAGACTTCTTGACGGCCTCGATCTTGACGATCCTCTCCTGTTCCTCATGCAGATGCTCGACAGTGTGTTTCAGCTCAGTCTGGAAATTATAGGGCAAGATCATTTACAATTTGCTATTATTGTCTGATTCCATACATGAAGGTGATAATGTAAAAATGTATGTTTTTTAAAATATACCTCCTTATTTTTGTTGTTGTGTATTTCGTACATTTGATAATTTTGGACATTTGGACCGAGTATGGAAAATCTGGCAACCATACTGCAACCTTGCCGAACCATACCATTTCGCGAAAAACTAACTTCTAATTTGCTTTAAAATATGAATGCTTTTAGGTTTCTTTTTAATGCTTAGACGAGTGGAAGGTCTCATGGCCCACCTGCTGTAAAATTTTAACTGGAGCCCCATAGACATCTACAACGTAAACTGAAACGCATTACTGCTTCACGCACAAAATAGGCACTCACCCTAGCGGGTTCACTAGTAGTAGTAATAATAATAATAATAATAATAAGCCTTTTATTTCCCATCACCTAAATATTACATGTAAATATTCTCAACCATATATAACTCCCACATTCAGATCCAATTACATTGCCGTTCAATTTTCCTCGACAGGAACCCCTATTTGGGTATAGGCCTCCTCCAGCTTAATCCAATTTTCTCTGTTCCGAGCCTGCCTCATCCACTCCTTCCCAGCGGTGACTATGATATCATCACTCCATCGTTTCATAGGTCGTCCTTTCCTTCTTTTCCCATTAGGCCCTTTCCATTTTGTCACTTCAATTGTCCATCGTTTGTCACTGTAGCGTGCTACGTGGCCAGCCCATCGCCACTTTAATCTTTTACTGAAGTTTAGGACATCAATTAATTTTGTCTTTTTTCGTATAAATTCACTTCTTACTTTATCTTTTATTTTTATTTTTAGAATGCTTCTTTCCATAGCTTTCTGGCAATTAACCATTTTTGTTTTTATGGTGGTGTTGAAAGTCCACGATTGGCAACCATATGTGAGAGTTGGTAAGATGCATGTATCCATAACTGTTTTCTTCAGGTGGAGTGGATAGTCTCCTTTCATTATCTCTTTGAGTGACCAATATTTTTTCCAACTCATATATTTTATTCTACGTTGTACCTCTTCTTCTTCGCTTCTGTCTTCAAATGATATTTCTTTTCCTAGATATATGTATTTGTTTACGAATTCTAATGTTTTTCCTTCAAGTTTTATTGGATGTTTGTTTGTTGTTTGAGTAGTAGTAAGCACCAAGTAAAACTTGATTTCATTGATTCAAAGGTTTCGACTTGGTAAGTCGTAGAACTTACAAGACGCTATTGACTTGACGGGGTTGAGGCGTTTTCGACACAAGCTGAGTTTTTTTTTTATTGCTTAGATGGGTGGACGAGCTCACAGCCTACCTGGTGTTAAGTGGTTAGTGGAGCCTATAGACATCTACAACGTAAATTAGCCACTGACCTTGAGATATGAGTTCTGAGGTCTCAGTATAGTTACAACGGCTGCCCCACCCTTCAAATCGAAACGCATTATTGCTTCACGGGAGAAATAGGCAGGGTGGTTGTACCTATCCGCGCGGACTCACAAGAGGTCCTACCACCAGTAAAAGTATTAAGTGAGTATTACACTAAGTATGAAATAATGTACTAGATGTGTACCTGTACGCGCTGGTATCTCTCATCGGCGATGCGGAGTTCCTTGGTGATCTCATCGTAGTCGGCGGCGACGATAGCCAGTTCCTGTTCTATCTTAGCCTTGCTGCTTGACAGGTTCACGTTGATAACAGTCAGCTCGTTGACGCGAGTCTGAGATTCCTCGTATTGCTGCTCGACTGAGCGCTTAACGCGTAGGGCCTGATGATACAATTCTCATCAATTTTTTTTCTATGTAGGTAACACAGCAATAAACCATGAATATCAATTACTAGTAAAACAAACAGATATATAGTGTCCCTTCTGCCTTCTATTCTCCGGTTACCGTCCTCGTCGAACCTGTCGCTTGCGACGAAGGGCTCGACGAGCGAATTAACCCATAGACACAGCCCACTGAGTTTCTCGCCGGATCTTCTCAGTAGGTTGCGTTTCTGATCGAAGCGCTGCTCTTGCTAGGGCCAGTGTTAGCATCACTCCGGTTTGAGCCCCGTGAGCTCACCTACACGTTAGGGTGAAGCTGAAGTAGCCTCTCAAGGCTATCAGCATAGGAAGGAAAAAAAAAACTTCTATTCTCTTCCTTTATTCTGTATCTATGTTACCTTGGTCTATTTAAGCTATTAATGCTCTTTCTCGATCTAGGTACACTATTTTATTTTGTGAGTACGACTCCTAAGGAGTCATCATACGCATGGATATCGTAAAAAATAGAACTCAAAACGGTTTTAAGATTTGCACAGCCATTATCAAAACCTTAAACTTTGATTTCCATAAGTATTTATTTAATCTGGTAATCGCTGTATCCCATATGGCTGATACGACCATAAGGGTCGTATTTTATGAAAATTCACTTGTTATATGATTAAAAGGGATGAATACGTGCTGAAGCGAATCTAGTAGATAAAAAATAAGTTTGAATGGTATCAATAATATTTGGTTGATATTTTTATTTTACCTGCTCGTAGTTGCCACGAATCTCCTCAACCTCTCCGGTGAGTGACTGTATCCTGCGCTGGGCGACTCCGTACTGGTCGAGAGTCACCTGCAACTGCCTCTGGACCTCATCGTAGTGGGTCTGGATCTCAGTAAGCTGTAATAATTAATTTGGATATTTAATATCAATCAAAACATATCATGTGTTTGTAAAGTCTTTTGTTTCCTGTTTTGTATAGATTTTCGAGCGGAAAACACGAAAAATCCTAAGCCGATTAGGTCAAAATCAGGAAAGTAACGAAATTTTAGGAACTTTATTATGTAAAAACTATTATACCTGCAGAGACTGCTTCTTGATGGTCTTCTGGAGGTCAATGTTGGTCTTGTTGGCCACATCAAGAGAGAGTTCCAGTTCAGTAATCTGGATTTGCAACTTCTTCTTGATGCGTGTGACTTCAGACTTCAATTTAGTCTCGGCTTCCACGACGCGAGCGTTCAGCTGTTCGATTTCGATGCTTGTCTGCTTGCTTTAAACGAAAACATCAATTTATATACTCACACCTTTTTTATTTTTTCTTACCTAAGCTGATACCCTTGAGAAGCTATATCAGCGGAACCTTAACTAGTAGGTGAGCTCTCGGGGCTCAAACCTAATGACGTTGCTAACACGAACCCTAGCAAGAGCCATGCTTCGCAGAATCTACCACCGGATCGGAAACGCGACCCACTGAGAAGATCCGGCGAGAAACTCAGTGGGCTGTGTCTGAGGGTTAATTTACTCGTCGAGCCCTTCGTCGCAAGCGACGGGTTCGACAAGAACGATGACCGGTGCTTGAGGTACCTAAAAGAATCGTTAGTGGATCGGGAGGATCCGAAATGACGTGTTTGGGGCGACTGCTTTCCATTCTTTCCGCAGGATCGCGAATGTAGTTACCGGCGGCCACGATGAGAGGGTTCTCATGTCGTGCCGCTTTATCGAAGTGATCTCTCACCAATACACAACTGTAACTTGTTAGAAATTAGTATTACATAATACATGAACACCCAACTTATTTAAGTCCCACCTGCTATCATTTAGAATGTACACACTCAGATCATCAAACTGCTTCACGGTTTCTTTTAATTCGTTTAATTGATTCAGGTACGAGTTATCGATTGCCGGGAGCTCAGTATTTATTCTTACTACGCAAGTTGTAGGTGAAGTTTCACGTACTCTCACCGTTTCTGTTATGGATTCTGTGACCCGACTGTCGCACGAGTTCATCGCCTTAGATTCCATTAAAGCTTTTGCTAATACATTTTTGGACAAATTCGTGTAATCTCGATTAACCAAAGTCCTTGAAGCCTGGAAGTCAGGCTTGTACATTCTTTCATTTTGAACATTCCTTCTACTTTCTTCTAATAGAGTTTGCGCGATAGCTTTTGCTGATTTTCCTCTATACATTGCTGCTTTTTGTCTCAGCTCTGAACCCAAGTTGACTTCTTTTTCGTAAAGGTCAAGTTCTTTTTCTATTTCTTGCATTCTCTTTTTCTGACGTTCAGCTTTATACTTTTCTCTTTCCATTTTTTTCTTCTTTGCTTTTACTGTAACGCTTTCAACGCCTACGTGTTTTGTGACATTCGCGGCCGCGGCTGTGGCTATCACTGAAAAGGGCGAGCGTTTGCCCACGGTAAACGTATTCAGATCTCGTTTGGCCTGCTCAGCAATATCATGCGAGATCCGAGTGAGATCCTCTTCCGAATACGCACGGATCGGCTTATTAAATCTGTATTTATCTAAAGCCCTCTCGTTATTCCACGGCAAGTGTGGTGGTTTAGCGGCGACTCCGTGCTCTTTGGCTGAGATGTAGTCAATCATTGGTTGATAGAAATTTATACCGTAGCCATAATTATCTTCGTAGACAGCGGTGGGGGGTCTGTTCCATTTATTGTAGTTGGGCACGTGGACGGGCGGCATTGCGGCGATGAAAGATTTATACACAGCGAAGAGCAAAATTGAACGCTTAATCGGTCATCCCGACATGCTTCGACAGCGACCGAGGTCGCTAAATTGGGGGCGCGAGAAACAAGCACGGACTTTTGTACACTTTCGCAAGTATTATTGTGCCAAAAAGCATATGGTGTCGACGGTAATATTCACCAATCAAGTGAATAGTTATAAATAAAGTAAGATCGTGCCAATAATCTGCAATTCAAAAGTAATTTATGTTATCGTTCCAATCTCAATTGTGATGTATCGGAAATAGATGATATTTATTTTTATACATTGCACCTGTGAGTCAGGGTTCAGAATAATTTGCCGAGCTGGGCTGGATTTGTGAAGTGGTTATTCTTCAAGATTACACAAAATGGCATTGCATAAACCCGTGTTTGGCTGAGATCCATGATGCAATTGTGTCACGGTTGAGGATTTTCGGTGCTCACGGGTCAAATGTTCGAATGACAGCCGTCAGTCAACGGTAGGAAGGAGTGGGGCTTTGGTGGTGAAAGATAAATCGGGCTGGTAGTTCCGAGTTGGCGGTCGCCGGAGTACACACTCAGCCTTTGTTTAGTCTGCTTCGAGAATCGTAAACGTAAACATTTTGTTAGAATTGATTTCTTCTCAATATTGTTTTGCGGCAGTGCTCGTCAAGTTAAAATTGAATTAATAATGTAATATTTTTGAAACAATTTTTAGGAACTTTTGTATTATTTCACGCCGCAATCGAATTCGAATGAAAAGTCTATATTTAGGACTGAAAAACAAACGGATACAGAGTAGGTATCCATATTCGAAGCCTAGATGACACACGGACAAATTTGAAGAGCTAAAGGTTAGTGCATAATGTTAAATTACCGGATGGCTTCGATTTCTTCTTCCTTCTCTTGCAGACGACGCTCAGCCTCATGACGGAACTGGCCGAACTCAGCCGTCAATCTCTGTGAGCGCTGTTCCTCAGCCTTGCGGCCCTGTTGTTCCAAAGTAATGGTTCATTATAATTAAACAAAACAAGAAATATTTCCTTTATTATATTCGATGTTAGATTAGATATAATGTTTGAATAAGAATGATTTTAAAATCGGATACTAACAACAGGTGCAAAGGTATCGTTAGGATAGACCACACTGGGAGTGCCCGCGACTTAGTATGCGTGGACTTACACTAATAGCGGGACTCAGAGAACTAATAACAACGTTGATCGAGTGGTAATGTAAACTCGCCTAATATTTTAAACACCAATAAATCTTATATAACATTAAACGAAGTTATCGTGATCATTTTTCTTTAGACACGACCTGGTGAGTCTAAGGAGGATAACCACTTTTACAACCGATTTTTTCCAGTAGTTTTCCGTGATAGCTGTAAAATCGCAGACGTTATTGTACTTATAAATAATTTTCACTTATAATTAATTTTATTTGAATAGTCTATCTAATACCTATGTATAGCGCGATTTCATTTAACGATTTTACTTTAACAACTATATCCAGACATGACCCGTTTTTTTTTCTAAATGAATTTGCCAAATGGCTTCTTTGACTTAGAATTTACATTAAAAATTAAAATATACCTGTATTCATATTTATTTAATTAGTATTATTATAGGATAATTACAAGTAAGTTAGATAATTTTAATGTAGAATATCATATCATATTTAATTATTTTATATTCAATTTCATAGGTTTCTTCTGTAAAACTGAAAGGTTCTCTTAGGCCTTTACCTCTCGATATAGCTTAGTGATGTATACAATTCATTGAATACTCCTTAAGTCATGACGAATGTGTTATAAGATTACATATCGCTCGATTGCTTCGTTGGTGTGGTGGTTCGCGAGCCTGACAAATGATCGATGGATTCAAATAGTTCGAATTTTGGTCGGTCATTATTAAAAATGTTTAGCTCTCATAGTCAGAATCCACCTTTGTTTGTCTTATAGGTCTTTTTTCCGGCGTCAATAAAACAGGACATAATCCTAAGCTTAAGCTCAATTACCATTGAAATGTTTTTTCTTTTCTTCAGTCGATAAGAAACTCGTGAATTGGACAATTAATTATTTTCGACATTGATAAATATGTAATTAACAAATATGATAATGCCATTTGCGAATACATTCTATCTGCTCGTAGCGAATGACATTTTAATACGCTTTTAGTAGCTTCAGACGTATTTATGTATGTTTGTAACGGAATCTTTGAACATGATTTTGAGTCCCTTCAAAACGTCGGATTAATTCGAAATTTGATATACTTATTAAGGACCTATGACAATTCAATACTAAAAAAAATAAAAATAAAAATTGAAATAATTGAAATTCTACTATAAAATGAAAAATAAATAATAGTTTAAAAAATGCTAACAAAATACGCTTTTATATAAAATCCAACTAAAGTATAGAAACTAAATTATAATAAATTTGAATTAAAAATAGTGTAAGAAAAAATGATTTTATTGTTAAAAAATCGTGGGGCGCATGGTATCAGTAGTAAATATGTTATGAACAGATATGAGTAGAAGGGTTATTTTGATAATATCCTGAGAAGCACCCCACGCTTTTTTTACAATAAAATCATGTTTTCTTACGACATTTTTAATTCAAATTTCTTAAAAAAAATATTTTTTTATTGCCTGTGTAGGCAGCCGAGCGTACGGCCCACCTGATGGTAAGTGGTTACCGTCGCCTATGGACTTCAGCAATGCCAGGAGCAGAGCCAAGCCGCTGCCTACTGCTAATTATTTTCTATTTATTAGTTGGATTTTATATAAAAGCGTATTTTGTTAGTTTTTTTAAACTAGTATTTATTAGTCAAGCACTCAGAACGACAAATGTCATAATATATTTAGGTACATTGTTACGCAAACATAGAATAAGATATGCAGTAGCGTCCGTCCCCTTTTCTATTTATATTATAGAGACGTCACAAGTACGGTACTGTTTGCCATCTGAACGTCTGCCAAAAGTTTAGTTAAATACACCATCAGCAACCGCCTAATTATTGCCGTCAAATTCATTGATTTGCTTTTAAATATCTGTTATATTCAATTACCTCATTGTCATCAACTGATCGAATCTCGAAAAATTCAAAGCTCGTCTGGGAATACTCGGAATAGAACTTCTAGAGATAAGTAGACAAGTTTTTGGCCCATTGGTGGTTATGGAGAACCAAGTGTAAATTGTATTGTTTAAACAATTGACCCTTCAAAACAGAAAGCGTGGTTCCATGACGGCGAAATATTATGTAGCTAGGATGGTGCGGTGCTTTGATTAAAATAAAATAAAATGTTCGTTAAGCAATTAAACTAACCAATCAGTTATCAATAGAGGGTACCGTGGCGTAAAAAAGTCAAATATAACAAATATTAATTAATGCAATTACCATCTTTATCAATATAAATACACATCTTATTTTAGTCCTATTTCGAACGAAAGAAAAGTAATTGAGAATTATCTTCGCGAGAATCAAAAATAGAACACATAACTTAAAATAAGACCGCTGAAAAAACTACTCCGAGTATGTTATTTTTTTTGGTTTGATTTTGAGATACGCTCTGTCATAAATCGTTTTCGGGATAACTATTTTGAGTTTTCGTTACTATTAATCAATCTCCTTTCAGTAAATCCTTGGACGTGATGTGGTCTAAGTAAAAGATTATTGAAGTTATACTTCTTTAGGCGCGTTATGAAAAATTGATGAGAGTGAAATTTTACGATGCGCGCGCACCATGACACAAAATTAACAGAATGAAGTTGCCCACTAAATCGCTCATTACAATACGACCGACTGAATATAGCCGCAGGTGAAATTTCCGAACCGTACCGAGAATTACCGAATTTATACGATGTCAAGAATAGGGATGTCCAATATGCGTGTTTGAGGATGTTGTTTAATCGATTTTTTTTCAAATTGATTAAAAGTTAAATAAAAAAAAGAAGAAATAAATTTAATAAAAATAAGGTATACCTTCTTACGCGCGTACATAAGTACACGCACCCTTTTTTAGTCGCATTAATATATAGATACAGTTTATACGTACAGCTTCGGCCTCCTTGTAGGCGGCAGTGAGTTCCTCTCGCTCGTTCTCAAGACGGCGCAACTCGATTTCGAGCTCGTGGAGACGGCGGTTCAACTCGGTGATGTTCGCGCGAGCATCATGCAAGTCATCTGTGTCACAAATGAATGTGTCAATAATTCATTTCAGCAACAAACCTCGCTTTTTAATACGCTTTTATTAGCTTCAGACGTATTGTATGTTTGTAACGGAATCTCTTTGAACATGATTTTTACCCCCCCTTCAAAACGTAGATAATTCGAATTTTGGTATACTTGTTTATTTTGTTGTACAACGCAGAGTCCTGGACCGTGGAAGAATTATAGACATTTGTAGATTCTGGTGACGCATATTTCATATTCCTAAAGTCTTCGCTTTGAATGAGATAAATTTAACACAAAAGTTCTTTCGTGCTAGTCCAATAGCCCGCGAGTCCTGGAGAACTGATTGTCAACGATGATTCGGACGAAAATAACCTTGGAGATAAGGACCAAACCGCTGGACAAAAATATCAGATGTCAAAATGACGCAAAAAATAAAGAATTGATTCACTCCGTATTACAGTATGTAATAAGGTTTAATTTATATATACAACACAAATTATCATACCAAAAGAATGTTGTTATAATACACTTTTACTCAGGAAATTAATATTGGTCGACTTTAGCGTATGTACATATGTACATGAGTATCACAAATGGGTATTTTTCAAACGGTAAATTCATGATAGATGTACAAACTTACTGTGCTGAGTCATTTTACACAAATTACAAATTACATAATATCACAAAACGTGTGAATTGAGTAGAATTAAAACAAAACTTCAAAGTTAAATTTCAGTGCAGCGTTAATTGAAACAATGACAATAAGTTGTCCACCTGCCTGTATAGGCAAAAAGAAAACTATCACTTGTACTGAAATGAACCTCCTTTCTCAGAAAATGATTAAAAACAATCCTAAAAATAATGATTAAAAAATTTAAATGATTAAACACAGTAGTTGTAGTAACGCACAGCTCTTCGCATAACGTTCGCATAGCAGGTCTTATACGTCTAAGGAATGTTGCAACATTCTGTCAATGGTAGTGCCATAGTGATGTATCGTGATTACCCGGCTTTCGAGTTAGCTAATTATAGCTATCTCGAAAGCCGGGTAAATAATTTTATATATATATAATATTTGCTAAATAATTTTAGCAGTAGTCGAAACGATTTCATTATGCTACTTTATGAAATGTCAAAATTTCGACTGCACAGGAATAATGAAAACAAATGAAGATGGGTTTGATGTGTGTATCTGAATCGGAACGTCAACTTACCACCCATTTTCTTGTTTTCGCGGGCGAGGGCGTCTTTCTGTTCGCGGGTCTTGTCGAGTTCGTGGGAGACGCGCTGGAGTTCTGTTTGTTTGTTGCGCAGGTCGCGCTGGGTTTGCTCGTACAACTGCACGGTCTCCTCGAGACGGGACTTGATCTCGATGTTGACGCGCTCCAGCTGCTCGGTCCTCTTCTGAAGCTCCCGAGCAGTACCGTTTGCCTTCTCCAAGTCGATGATGAGGACTTCGACCTGTTTTGTTTTAGCATTTCAAATTATCTACATAAAAACGATAGACGTTTGAAAATGACAAATCCATCTTCTATCTATATATATAAAAATGAATTGCTGTTCGTTAGTCTCGCTAAAACTCGAGAACGGCTGGACCGATTTGGCTAATTTTGGTCTTGAATTATTTGTGGAAGTCCAGAGAAGGTTTAAAAGGTAAATAAATATGAAAATGCTTGGAATTAAATAAAAATAACAATTTTGTTTTTCCTTTTAAGTGTCCCTCATCGGACGGATTCCTTTTGTTTGTTTTAAGTTTATTTTATATAAAAGTTTAGGTATTTTATTTATCGATTGAGGCACTACGAAGTCTGCCGGGTTAGCTAGTACTAAAATATAAATCTACAGTGGTTTTAACGGATGTTCCGTTGTAACTACTGAACCATGCATCCGATTGACTTGAAACTTGGTATACATGTAGAAAATACATGTACTTAATGGATATGCTAATATTTATATGAGTGTTGGACTCCCTAATAATAATGACAATAAATAATAATGTTAACTTTAAATTCCCAGCGAAGCGGGCGAGTACCTACGGCTTGTTACTTAATAAGTTTAAAAATTATGCACAATATTTTCAAAAAACATTACGTTAATTTAGTGGATAAGCTTGTTACCTCGCTCTGCAGACGAGACTTCTGTTTTTCAACGTTGTTGATTTTCGCGATGAGGGTCTCGATTTGCTCCTCCTGTTCCTGGATGCGGATGGAGTACTTGCGACGGATTTCCTCGATTTCCTCAGCCCTGGCAGCAGCCTCTGCCTCAAACTTGGAGCGCCAGTGTCCGATCTCACCGTTAGCCTTGACCAGCTGACGTTCGAGGTCCAGACGAGCTTCGGACTCCTCTTCCAGTTGGACGCGAACGGATTCCAAATCGATCTCAACCTACAAGTAACAAACATAAGAAGAATAAAACATTATTGGCTTATGTGACTAAATTTAAGATAAACATATTTGTGTAGTTTTCAAGGTTACCTGGTGCAGGCTGGCCTCAAGCAGAGAGCGCCTTCTCTCCTCATCCTCAAGCCTGCGGCGTGAGTCTTCGAGTTGACTGGCGATCTGACTCTTCAGGTAAACTACGTTCTCAATGTTGACCTGAAATTTTAAGCAAGATCCTTTAATATGTATAAGAACACGATAAGAATGTTTGGCTTCGTTTGAGAGATTATGTAACAAGCAAATAAATGATTTAGTGAATTCACCTTGAGGTCCTGAACTTCCTTAACGAGCTCGATGTTCTCTTGGGACAGACGCTGCTTGTGGGAAGTGATGTCCACAATGGTGCGGTTCAGTTCCTCGATTTTGATGTGGAGTTCGCTGATGGTGATCTCGAGCCTCTCGCATGTCTTGGAGATGGTGATCTTCTCCTTGGTCACGTTCTCGACTTGGGCCAACAGCTCGTAAACTTCAGCTTGGAACTTGGACTTCTCCTTCTCAGCCCTGAGGACAAGGAAAATTTGGCGCCGTTACATCACACGTAATTAAAACATCCGAAAAAAGTGTGATGAAGAAAATCCACTAATTACATCACTAATTATTGATACATAGGAGTTTTAGAGACGCAAAGCTATTCGCAACGTTCGCATGGCAGATCTTAGGTCTAAAGAATGAATGACACAGAATTCTGTTAGTGAAGATAGCAAGAATTACGTTCACGATTACTGGGGTGTCTGCTCACCTGGCTTTAGTTTTGGTAAGCTGGTCGATTTGTTCCTGGAAGTCGATTACGATCTCTTGGTTCTTCTTCTTGAGCAGATGGGCGGTCTCTTCTGACTCCAAATGGACATCTTCCAGTAGTTTGCGTAGCTTGAGGAGTTCGGTGTCACGCTTTCTGTTGATCTCGAACTGAAAGCCGCGTATTACAATTATAAAGTAGTCCCAAAGTCAAAAGGAATGTGAACACTTACTTTTTATTTTGCAAAACAGAAAACAATAGAGTAGATAATATTTAAAAAAAAAACGTTTAAGTTTAAAAAACGTTTGTTTTCCACAAGAAAGAATAGAAATAATATAGTATAATAAAAAAATAAACGTTGTATTTATTAATACAAAAAAAAATTAAAAGTTAAAATTTGAAGTTTGTTTTAATGAACATCTAAATTCTGTTCTGGTTTTAACCTTGGATAAAACTAAGCATGCATAGAAATTAAAGTTTCAGAAATATTTTTCGTTAGATCATTCGTTTAATCATTGTGTATGACAATAAATTCTAGAATTTATCGAATAGGAAAAGAGTACCTGGCTCTCGGCTCCGCCTTCAGCTTCCTCAAGCCTCTCAGACAGTTGAATCACTTGCACGCTCAAATCTGCCTTCTCTCTTTCAATCTGGAATTGTCAATTAATAATTCGATTCTGTAACAATCTACAACAGATCAAGACCGTTAATATCTTCAATAAATGTGTTTAGTTGTATTTTCACCTGCATGCACCCGTTTTGTGAAGTTGTTCAATCCCTTAATATAATTGTTGTAAATTAATTGTTATTTCGACCCTAAAACGTCATTATTGCTTCACGATGCATGCAAACGATTACGAATTAAAACGTCCTTCGCGTATTTTAGCATTGTACAAGTCTAAAATAAGAATCGTTTCATGTCTCACGGCGGCTCTGACTAACTCGGATATTTTCGCCACTCATACCGCGGGCTATTATTATATATTTCAATATTGTGGCATTCTCAACGGGAACGAGCATCATTTGGCCCAGTTTCAAAAGTGAGACCTGAGAGCGAGAAGTTGAGATTTGAGAGAATGCTTTCGCTAGATGTCTAAATATATCGCAGTGGTGTAGCGCGCGATCCACGAGTCGACGAATCGACCCGTCCGACGGCGCACGGCTCACACTACCTGGTCGCATGCAGCATAGGTACTAAAATAGAACATGCTAATCTCTATCGAACGCTTTCGTTGAACCCCACTCCATTATAGCGGATTATTTTATCGATGATATTGAACTTTATGATGCATCAACACCGATGTTAGTTTGTTCAATTACTCAAAGCGCTTAAGGGATAGCTACTTTTACAGTTCATGTAATATCTCTTTGAGATGTTACACAACGTATGACGAGTAAGCGGGTGGACATGAATGTTACTTTTAATTATAAGGTCTATTTATTTACCTGTATAGTTTTAGGTGAGCATAATTAAGTTATCTGATTATGATTAAGATTAAAAAATCTAATGTGAAATTTTAATAGCAAATCCTATGAAGGACAATTAATGACAATAATGAGTATATTTAAAATGAAGGAAGTAAAAGTGCACAAGGGTGCAAAAAGTTGGAGGGCGGGCGGTATTAATAGTGGTGTGCGAGTAACCGATGTGGGCGGGGCGGGTGCGTGCGCGCCCTGTTTGGTCGCTGCGACGCACATATCACGTTTCGCACGCTCGGCTTACCCTCTGACGCAGCTCTCTTTCGGATTCCAGATCATCTTGGATGAGACGAATCTTGTCCTGAAAAATACAACATAACTCTATGATGGGTCCGTAAACACTTCACAAGCACTGCACTGAACGGTTTTAGGGCCGGTACCTCCAGCCTGGAGAGAGCACTCAGGTCGGCGGAGTACTCGATGTTAACGTCGGTGGTGCCCCCGCCGCTGCTGCGGTAGGTGTACTTGGAAGTCTTCGCCATGGCAGACATGTTCGGTGTTCGTGTCTCGGTCGGCAGTCGGCGCTACGTTACCGGTCGGGCACCGTTCGACTAGTGAGAGCGGGAGCGGGCGGCGCGCGCGCTGATGCCCCCTCGCGCTCCCCTCTCCAGGGCGGCCGCTTGCCTGGAGCTCGCGGATCGTGTTACCACCCCCGCGCACCCCCCTCTCAACCTTTTATAGACACGCCCGTCTTAACACCGCGCCGCTCTTTTATTTGTTTTGACCAAAAATTTGGCGAAACCCTTAGTAGTGTAGGGTCTAACGAATGGCGCCAAGGCAGAACCCAGTATAGCGCCCTGGTCCAGTTACTTCCTGGTGGATTCCTGTCGGTCCCTGGCACAGCGCACCCGATGTCGGTGCCGCCAACCGACTGAACTTAACAATGAACTTCTACTAACTCTTTGAACTAATCCTCCCGAGTTGACTTCTTTATGTTTACAAACATGAATTAATCTAATTTTATCGTTATATCATCCGACCAGAACATGTTTTTGAATATCTCAAAATATTGTTTGCTTGAATATTGAATTATGTCTGTTACATCTAGTTCATGATCGCTGGAGCCAGACATGTCCAGTGTAATTGAATAGACTGACAGGGCCGTACGTTTTTACTGAGTTACATGATTAACACATAGACACGTAGACTTTGTTGGTTCCGTATGACTCGAGTAGGCACTTTCAAGTTGCTAAGTACAAGTGATGTGTCCGTAGCACTTCGTAGACCTCTACGCTGAGCGGTTTCCGTTCTCAATTGCGAATCCTTAATTACCCATTGTTCAGCATTAATATTAAAATTGGTTTTGTCCCTCCTATTTTAGTACAAAACTCAAATGAAGAATAATTAAAACTAAAACTGAAGAAAAACTAAAACTAAAAACCCATTAGTATACCTATGTTTCAAAGGTTCAATAATTGTCATTTGATGGATAGGTCAGCTCATACTTGACATTAAATGGTAATGCCTGTTGAGACTACAGACTACAGTAACAACTACTATCCCGCCTCTCAAACAGGGACGTCTAAAAGCTCTGAGTTAGAAATGGGCAGAAAGATGATACTGCTCCTTGAAGGCTTGCAGCACGTCCTGTATTTAAAGGAAGAGTAGGGGACTACATAGTAGGGAGGAATACAGTTTTGTGTAAAGATGTCTGTGTAGAAGTTGTGGCGACTGGGCACTGGATTGCACATGTGTCTTCTGATAAATAACCAAAAGTATTTGTGCGAGATGATGCAACATGAGTTTGAGATGTCCTGCTTCAATCAGCTTCGACTTGACTGTACCCCTGACATTGCCAGTGTCCAAGGGCGATGGTAACTATTAGGAGGGCAGTTGACTAGGCTGCCTTCGAAACCAAGATATAAATCTGGTCTAATAAGAACTAAAGATAATTGTGTTTTTATTCGTTTAAATTCTTCATACGTAGACACGAATTTACGGTCTAACCGAATGTGAATCTTTAGCATTAATCAGAAACGTTGGTAATGACAGGAACTTAGACAAGCGGCTGCCCGCCATCACTTTTTTATACCTTGTTCGAAGAAGCACTCTAACTTTAGTTGGATTTTCTTGTTTCGATAAAAATAAAGAAAGTATTCCAGTTTACATCGTAGACTAGTATTTTCATTATCTCTGGAACGTCAAAATCAAATTGTGCCCCCTGACATTGCCAGTGTTTATAAGTAGCGGCACCACTTGCTATCATTCTGGCCGGAATATTGTTTTTCTTCGGCAAATACAAAAACAGACACGCAATGAGTATTGTTTTTCTATCTACCGTGGACGGACGACTTAGTGCGCACGGCGAATAGTCGTTGGATGCGGAAGGCGCAGGACCGCATTTTGTGGAAGGCATTGGGGAAGACCTATGTCCAGCAGTGGACAGATAAAGGCTGATGATGATGATTTTCATACGCTATCCGCTAAAATTATTGGATGTTTCTGAATGTCCTTTTCGCGTCGGTGGCATGTTTCGAATTGGAACTCGTAAACGTCTTGAAAGATTTTCTGGAAATCGTTCTCACATGTTTTAAGTCGAGAACCCGTTGATGTGCCAGTGCCACTTTAACCCAGCTCGTCCAGAGCCAATAAAAACAAGATATGTTAATTATAAAAGCATGTGCAATTCAAAATCTGGATGCTGTACACTTCATCCGAAAAATGCGAGTACATTTGTTTTTTTATTTTCAAAAATATTACCTTGTGACAAAATTTAACCCTCAAATTTATAACCCAAGTGCAGCATCCTGCCTGCGCTCAGGCTGAACTGTAATATTACCTATAAATGACAAAATCGAGACAGCGACCTCACGTCTCAAAGCCTATAAGAGCATTAAAGTTGTGACATCCATGAGCTCCGGGAACTACTGAAAGATACGTGGACTGAGTGAGATTGTTTACCTATCTTGTGCAATACAAAAAAAACTAGTAGGACTTTTTAAAAAGTACACTGTTTATCTTATACATATACCTATGTACACATAGCAAATTACAGTTTCCAAAATTTTTTACAAAAAAAATATTAAGTATTATTAGAATATCTATGGGTGGCTAAAAGGTCGTGTTACCAATGGTGGTAGACAACTGAAAAAACTGGTTCATTGAGGAAAAAAATTTTTTTCTCGATATACTCGAAACAAAAATAAATGAATTGTTTATCAGCGGTAAGGTGTAAATATGATTTTAATACTTAAAAAAACAAACAAACGGTATTTTTATGCTAATATATTTTAGTAATAAATCAGTTGAAATATCCTGGTTGTGTCAAGCACTAAGTAAAATGTCAAGATATTTTCGAATACGTCCTATTGAACAACGTTATTAATCATGGAATATTTTAACTGACTGTGTACTATCTGTTACAATTACTATTATTATAAATAATTTTATGATTTTTTTTTCAAACGGGGTTTCCGGAGAGCTTTCAACGTTAGACAGCGTCTTGCCTTGATTTCATTTGATGAATTTTCTTAATACCTACATTTTTATAAATTTAAGTAATACGAATAATAGAATAAAATCTTTTAGATATACAGTAAAATTCCCAACACGCTATCATAGTATAATGAGTTTAATATAGTGCCTAAATAAACATTCCTCTGTTCCAAACCATTGGTAGGATATTTTATGAGCGCGCATGCCGCGTTCTACCCATTTCGATCGTAAAATGATCATGCGTGATTTTAGGATAGGTTAGTCTGATAAACTAAGATTTCAAGCTAACGTTGGTATCTGCCGCACCAGTTGCTAAATCTGTAAGCTTCGGTATAAAGTTAACAGTGGTAGAACATAAACTAATCTATCCAATTCTGCCAATAAATAAGAAAGCTACGATTTAGTATTTAGTGTTTATTGGTTCTTATAATTTTTTATTGCGTATTTGAAACTAAAGCCAGTTCAGAAATAGATTTGAAAAAAATAATCTGGACACGATAATGTTCTTATTAATTATAATAGAAAATGTTTTTTTGGATAATTTAAAACATCTTGAAACGATTGTGCGCACGAGTGTACTTGTCCCGTTTTCCAGAGCGCTCGGTCGCAGGTGGGGAAATTATTCGGTTATATTCGTACCTGAGCGAAGTGGGCCGAGTGTTTTCCGCGTCCCCGCCCCTCCCCTTTTCTTCATGTCCCTCGCATCCTACTCGCGTGAATCACCCGCTGATTCTGAAATTATTAATGCACCGGTACTCCAACGACTGTGTGTCACACGCATGTTTTATAACCACGTTAACGTTCTCAAAATGTATTTTCGTGTTGGCACGATATTGGTGGATAGATATTTTTTAATTAACGAAAGTTCAATATTTCATTTAATTTTATTATTCACGGGCTAAGATTTCGTAAAGTTAAAGACACAATTATTTATCTATTGATTGAACTGAAACTAACATTGTTTTTACAACTGCTAAACTAAAGTAAGCCGGCCAACAGAAATGTTCCTACGAGACCACGAAACACATTAATCGGCTGACTTTTAATAGTATGCAATACGCCGATATTGCACATCGACGCTTGAAAGGCAAACGTGACTAAGCGACAATAACTGCTTTGTACATAAATGATAGGCAATAACCATATTCGATGCGCCCAAAAATTTATATTTCTAGGTCTATTAAAATCATTTCAATCCTACAGCTAGATTCGTTAAAATAGATTTTTTTTCATGTATTTCTCAGGTATATTTTAAATTAATATCAACTTTAAATTAGTCTACTGTAAAGTTCACGCATTGTCGCTTAGTCACGTTTGCCTTTCAAGCGTCGACATCGTTTAATATTATGCCTAATACTACAGGAACGTGCAGAGCCAGTCACCGTCGATGCCCTAGACACGTCCTTACGGATCCATCAGTTCCAATAACCTTTGCATTAGATGTCTTCAGCTCTAACACTAGGAGCAGGCTTAGGGACCCCGGTAACCGTACTCGTCGAACTCGACAAAGAGTTCGCCGTGCAACCTAACCCATGAATCAGCTCGCTGAGTTTCTCGCCGGATCTTCTCAGCGGGTCGCAATTCCGATCCGGCAGTAGATTCATTCGCGAAGCAGCTGCTCTTGAGTTGTTAGGTCTCCTTCGGAGGCGCTCGGTGGCTGTTAGCAAATCACACCCCTCCTGGCTGAGCCTTTGCTTGCCCACCTGTCCTGGTGAAACTGGAAAGGCCTCCGGGCCACCAGTAATCCTAAAATCATAAAAAAAGGAACGTGCAACATAAAAATCAAATAAATTTAGAAGTTCAATCATAACAGTGAGTTATCGAGAGAACCATTTTCGTCGTGCTTAACAAATATTTGTCATAGTTAATCAATCACACGTTCCGAAACAAACGAAAGCTTCTATCTTGAAGCTCGAGTTAAAAAATAGAAACAAAATAAATTATCATACATTTCGTAAAGACATTCTTTCAATGTTTAAGCTGTAAAATGCGTTTCGTTCTCGAAGGCAATAAAACAATAATTTATTGTTACAACAAATATCTGGTCTACGCGGCTAACACAGCGGTTCTTTATGCCAGAACTTTTGAATATACTGTGTGACGAACGGATTTGTTTGCTCTGTGTCTGGGCTTTTAATATCTATATATTTAATTGGTGTATGTGTGTCAATGTACGGTTCCCATATTGCAGAGAATCCTAATTTGGAACCCGATGATAATGAGTGATTTGTATCCGTAAAAGAAACTAGGCATTTAATAAATTTGTATTAAAAAATACTGAGGAAAGCTTTTTTCAGATAACTAAAGCGATTTTAAGAAAATAATAGTATAAACAGTTATTTTTAAATATAAAAAAAAGCGCTTAGTGAGTATTACGACAAAAGGACCTTTGTTGTTATGTTATCGTCTTTTCAGAGTAAATTCGTCTAAACAATCCTGGTTGTCGCTCAGGTTATTTTACTCGAAGACTACTTCTTGCTTCCTTCAGTCGTCCTCATAATGTCTGAAGGTCGAGACCATTTTAATCGAAGACTACTCGTACTCACCTAGTTCCTCCTTCCTACTATATTTGGCAATTTTTGGATGAATTATGGAAAGAATTCTTTGATTACCTTAATTAATTAGACCCTTCAATCCGTGTTTTAAAAATAACGAGCACCAGGAGATTGGTAAACGCATAACCGTTCTGCGGAAAAATAGGTGGATTACTGGTGGTAGGACCTCTTGTGAGACCGCACGGGTAGGTACCGCCGCCCTGCCTATTTCTGCCGTGAAGCAGTAATGCGTTTCGGTTTGAAGGGTGGGGCAGCCGTTGTAACTGTACTTGAGACCTTAGAATTTATATCTCAAGGTGGGTGGCGCATTTACGTTATAGATATCTATGGGCTCCAGTAACCACTCAACACCAGGTGGGCTGTGAGCTCGTCCACCCATCTAAGCAATAAAAAAAATCTAAAAAAACTTGGCAATCACCCGCTTAGTACGCACATACCACTAGTTACGTATTTAACAAATACTTTTTGTTTTTTGTCATCAGGTACATAACTGAAAAGATTCTTTGGCGTAGTCGTGGCTGTCGATGGACAGGATTGCGTTTCGTCATCGTTACTCGCTTCCAGGGCAGTCAGACGTAGAGCGATGCTCCTCCATTGATGGGCGCTGTTAGCAATGCGAGCACGTAAAAAAGATACACTGCTGGATATATCCAGGCTATATGCCGTCTATTTTTTATATCATTGGATATTATTCTTAAGTCATGTTTTTTTTACTTACTTATCCCTAACCTCGAGGGGTGCTGGGCGTGCTCGTGGGGCTCAGACTGAGAAATATTGTTGACATCTGCCGTAAAAAGAGTAGTGAAAGCTGAATCTACCACAGGGTCGGAATCGCGACCTACTAAGACAATCCAACGAGAAACTAAGTGGGCTGTGTCTTATGGGTAATCGTGAAAGACGTTTTCGGTGCATACTTATTTGGAAATATTGAAACCGGCCTTACGACTCGACCTTCCAGAACAGAATTGCATCAATTACCTCAGATGCTAAATATGCTAGCAGTGCAACTTTCACACATTTCGTTTCGTTGTCAAGGACTATCTTGATGAACTTATATACGTCATAAGAGACTAATCTTCAATCATCAAGTTACTGGAGAAGAACGGGTCGTCGTGCATCCGTATTGGGCACGGAACAAGCCTCGGGGAAAACCTATTGCACGGGAAGATGCTCCCTACCCATACGGGGCAAGGGCAATTGGTTGCTGTCTAATAGGGTGGACTAGTGGCTATAGCAATTAATTAAAACGTAAAAATACTTGAAACATTGTGTTTACTTGTATATGAGAAAATATATTTTAGAATGACACCGCACATCAAAAGTAAAAGGAACATAATTCAAATTCAAATGCAGTGCATCATAGACAATTATACGTGGACAGCATCACGACCTACCAACACTGACGTGTTATCGGTAAGCCTGAAAACTATTTTAATCACTAAAGCTGTATGTCATACTGTTACTGAATTGCTCAGTACAAAGCAACACACAGGAAGTGAGTGGAAAAATTCTAGGGTAGAAGGAAAAGTCCACATCCACGAGGGCATGAAGGGTACTCGTTATGTGAGGGCGTAATGGAGGCCACCGTAATCCGCTCGTAAATTGCGCGAGCGAGCCTCCGGATGAATATCTTAAGTGTCCCAGATCCGGAACGATTACGTCATTTCTGACTTGACGTCCAGCTCCGATTATTCGTACGGAGATAAAAAGTTCTGCTGGGTCTGCAGCCACACCCGTGCCACATGCGAAATGAGATGGTACCAGGCCTCGGCCGAAGTTATAGTGTATTTCTTAACAATTTAAATCTTTTTGAAACCTATATACTAAACACTATGAGATACTTTTGACATAAGTAAAATACCAACGATATTTAGTAATAATTTATTTTTAAAATAAATAACTGAAGTGTATTGAATTACAAGACCCAATTAACTTCGTATCATGCTCTTTGTCTATATAATAATGCGTGAAGCAAAAACATTGTACCCCTTTTTACGAAAAAATTTGCGGACGGAGGAATATGAAATCTCCCACACTTATAGAGAATATGGAGAAAGAGTGCAGAATGCTATATTTTTTTTATATTATGCATTAATAATACATTAAATCAATAAAAAAAACATTACATACACTACCATGTATTTGACAGACACACACACACACACACACTCTTTGTTTATTTTCAGACTTTTGTTTTTGCTTAAAGTCTGTGGTCAAATTGAGAATAGGTTAATATTGTTTATCTTTAGTATTATTTGTCTACAGTGTAGTCTTGGCGAAATCTGTGATTATAGAAGTATACGAGTAATAGTCTGATAATAGAACCTTAATTATGTTCAAGCTTATAATTTCAATTAATTATAGTCGAATTCCGACTACTGCGGGACCAGTAGTAATAAATTATTATAAGAATAAATTTAGATCATTTTAAATGAAGCACTAAGACTGCGGTTTTAATACAATGTTGCATGCTGAAATTCACAGCGATAGGTTCAGTAACGTGGGAAAGTGGAACAAGCTAATAAAACTAGCTTTTATATTGCTTCTGACGTAACCAGGATCTTCAGTGGCAATCACCGTAATGGAATTGAACAAGTCCAAGGTTCAAGATTATGTGTCCTTGAGCCATCAAGCGTATTTGTATTCGTATTTCAATGAGTTCGATAAGAGAAACTGTGTTATTACGGCTAAGGGTAAGATAAAATGAATGAATGAATGAATGAATGAATGATAAAATGAACGAATCTTTTTTAATCACATTCGTTATTCGTATGTAAGTCTATTAATATTATGGAGGGTAGAGGTAAGGAGAACCGTCTTATATGGGAGAAGTTTGAAAAAGTGTCTCACATTTAGCACTAAATAACAGAATGGCGCCAGCATAGGTACAGGGTATGATATGAATTGAGCAACTGTTATCTGATTGAAGTATACTGAGTTAGGAAATTTAATATACATATTTAATGACTAGAGTAGGTAGTGACAGTGTAATATATAAGACCTCACATGTTTACGTAGTCCAAACTAATTTCGTCAATATAACCTAAAACTATTGCTGTGGTAAAACGTGGAGACATCGATTGCATTTTCTTATCAGCTTTAAATAAAATACTTTTTCGGATTTTGTAGTGTTTACAGTTCTTTGGTCCGTTTTTATTGGAACGAAGTTCCTTACGGCAGGCTTGGAGGGGATAGGGATTTTGCTGCGCGACCGAACTGAAAAAAATGTGATAGTAAAACCGTAAGAAAAAATCCGTGGAAAAAAGTGCGTGGAAAAAATCCGTGGAAAAAAGTGCGTGGAATAAAACCGTTAAATGAGACGTGCGCTGGCGCGACAGTCGTATGCACAAGCGAGTAGTGTATAATACATTTCTCTTTCTCCCTCTTTCTTTTCGTTCTCTCATCCCTTCTCTCTCTATTTTGTAATTATTTCTATTTCTATGTAATTTTATGTTGTCAAACAAAAATAAAGAGACATATTTTGTTATTTTAATTGATTATTTGAATTACGATTTTATTTTTATTTTACGTAATTTATTATTTCCTAAAATACTGAATTTCCTAAATACTTTCCTGTACTTAAATAAAAACTAATCAGCAAAATTTAAGAGAAAAATCAAGAAAACCAACATAAAATTGAGCACGATTTTTTTTTTCAAATTGTGTCGATTCTACATTAGCCGAAGGAACTTCGTTCCTACCTGGTGTCCCACGACACCACATTTTAATTTATTTCACTATCTTATACTAATAACTTACAGCGCCTTTTTTAAAATTTACCCGTTGCTACTTACTGCGCCACCCTTATTTAGCAGATTTTAACGGACACTTTTTCACACACAGAGACGGTTCTCCTTACCTTTACCCTCCATAATTAATATGTAAGTATATTTCTATATAATTCATATACTGACTTCTTATTATATGTAAACTGTATATATCTATTTATTGTGTGTATGTAATTTCTGTAATAATGTATTGTTGAAATAATTCACCGTAACATACCTACTGTATTTTTATCTTCTCTGAATTTCTGTGAATAAAACGATCGTCTGGAAGAGATCCCTTTTAGCAATAAGACCGCTTATTGTACAACCTGATTGTTGACTGTTTTCTTTAAAAATGTTAATTGTGTTTTGGTGTGAAATAAAGTGTATTCTTCTATCTCTCTCTATCTCACTCGTTTTACGAAAAAATCCAATATATATATTTTTTAAATAATTTTAAAAACTAATTAGTTTTACCTGCTAGGGCTTTACTTGCCGCAATTACTTGCCGCAATGGGCACTTTAAATCCAACTATGTGTCCTTGAAACTAGGTAGCCGGATTTTAATTATTTATTCGTTCAAGTAAATTACAATTCGTTTATCGCCGAGCACACGTGTAAATGGATTATTTCAAATTCAATTAATGGGATTTTGAGTTTGCAAAAAAATAAACAGAACCTCGTTTTTATTTAAATAATCTAATTCTCTAAATAAAGAGTAGAATGGTAATAATAATTTGATGGTTACCAATGAAAATTAATTGAATGCATACAAGCGACGTCCAGTTGCCTATTACATAATTATCTAACTCAATCGTAAATGAATCTTTCTCTAGGAGCTAGAGATGGAATCCGATAAAGTTTATTTTGATCCGTATGTTGTGCCGTCGTTAAAACACCGAGCTCGTTGCCAACCTGCGTGTTATTTGAGGAACTCAAAAAAAAAAAAAAACCTGGCTATAAACTTTCGTACAGTTTGATTGTTTTATGTATTTTGTAAAGTGTTTCAAATTTATCTAATACCCCGCGACGATCGAATATTTGAAAATATATCAAAGATTTTATAATTCCACACAATTATGTAATTATTATTTTTTAAATCTAAGTTTTCACAAAAGACGAAAACGTTCGACACAGGAAATATTCGTCAGGTTGTGTTCTTAACAATTACACGCTCAAAAATAAGATGAATTTATTATTTTGTAATGTAAACTTTTTCTCTACGCGGTTGCTTATTCGTATATGCAAGAAATCAATTCTACTGTAAAATGTTATAAGGTTAACATATCGTTAAGCACTTCTAATTATAGCTAATCGAAAATAAATATGTCTTAATCTTTTTTATAAAATCGAGTTTCTAGTAAGCCTACTAAAATAAGAATTAATCTCTTATATATGCTTTTTAAACTTTATTATTATTAACAATTGCTTATAAAAAGTCAGTAAAAACATGTTTGTATTTAAAATTTTAATTAAATAACCTATATTACCTTTAAAAAGCACCTGATAACGTTGCAATTATTATGGTAAATTAAGATTTGTTAAATACATTTACGCAAAATGTAATTAATACCGTAGATCGGAAGATTCCTGCTATCAGATTCCAACAACGTAGATGCCGCCGCCTACATTGAGATATAAATTCTAAGCTCTCAGTTTTTACAGTACCACGGCTGCCCCATCCTTCAAACCGAAATAAAACCGCAGAAATACTCAAGGTGGTGGTACCTACCGTTGCGGACTTACAAGACGTTCCACTAACAGTCATTACGCAAATTATAATTTCAGAATTTAAGGGTCAGTTTATCACTGATCGTGTTACATATAGAATACATGTGCGTCCTGCATGCATGATATGCCCTCAATACGTTAATCATGCATGTTTCGTATGTATTAATGAATCAGTTAATACGTTACATCTTAATGCTAATTATTACTTGTAACAATAATTAATACCGGTGCGGTAATAAATTTTACTCCTTAGAAATAGGTTAGCTGTTTATTACAGAACATTTGTTTCATTAATCTAGCTTACGGATTGACGTATTTAAGACTGGCTTTTTTTTAGGATAACGTAGATGCAAATATTTGCAGTTTAACTAAAATATTATAAATACATAAAGGATTTAAAAGATGGTAATATGCGAAAATGGCGAAAAATCAAAGTGAATTCAGCATCGCTCCTTGGCGTGTCGTGATATCTATATATATATATATATTAATACGTAAAGCAAAAACTTTGTACTCCTTTTTACGAAAATTGTGCGGACGGAGGATAATGAAATTTCCCACACTTATAGAGAATATAGTGCAGAATGCTAATATTCTTTTTAAATTATATATTACATTAATATTACATTAAACCACAAAAAAAAAACATTACAAACACTACCATTTATTTGACACACACACAGACACATAATACCTAGTCAGGTCATAAGTATTGTCACACAGTAAAAACTTTTCTTTTAGAATGCTGGCCACAAAAAAGTTTATTGAATTCGAATTTCGAATTGTTCATGAAAATAAAAATGTATACTTTTAGAATTTTACTCATTTTTAAATATGGAGTGGACGCTTAAAGAAGACCGTGTTGCAGTTATTGCGTTGCATCGTTGCGGTTACGCGCCAATTCAAATTTTTAACATACTGAAAAATTTGAATATAACCAAAAGATTCGTTTATCGTACCATCAAACGATACAATGAAGACTTTAGTGTAGATGACAGGTCAAGAAGTGGTCGCCCTCGGTCTGTTAGGACTCCAGCAGTGATAAAAGCTGTGAAGGCGCGAATTCAAAGAAATCCCAAACGTAAGCAGAAACTGTTGGCCCTTCAGATGGGGTTAAGCAGAACCACGGTGAAAAGGGTGTTAAATGAAGACTTAGGGCTTCGGGCGTATCGAAGAAAAACAGGACATCGTTTGAATGCTCGTCTAATGGACCTGAGACTGAAGAGATGCCGTGCTTTATTGAAGCGGTACGCGGGAAAAAAATATCGGGAAATTCTTTTTTCGGATGAAAATTTTTTTACCGTAGAAGAGAGCTACAACAAACAAAATGATAAGGTGTACGCACACAGTAGTGAAGAAGCGAGCAACCGTATTCCGCGTGTCCAACGAGGTCATTTTCCATCCTCGCTCATGGTATGGTTGGGAGTTTCTTATTGGGGCTTAACAGAGGTACATTTTTATGAGAAAGGTGTAAAAACGAATGCAGTTGTGTATCAAAATACAGTCCTGACGAACCTTGTGGAACCTGTTTCTCATACCATGTTCAATAACAGGCACTGGGTATTCCAACAAGATTCGGCGCCAGCTCATAGAGCGAAGAGCACACAAGACTGGCTGGCGGCGCGTGAAATCGACTTCATCCGGCACGAAGACTGGCCCTCCTCCAGTCCAGATTTGAATCCGTTAGATTACAAGATATGGCAACACTTGGAGGAAAAGGCGTGCTCAAAGCCTCATCCCAATTTGGAGTCACTCAAGACATCCTTGATTAAGGCAGCCGCCGATATTGACATGGACCTCGTTCGTGCTGCGATAGACGACTGGCCGCGCAGATTGAAGGCCTGTATTCAAAATCACGGAGGTCATTTTGAATAAACTTTAGTGTCATAAGAATCTATGTTTTGTTAAGTTCATTTTGGTATATGAATGGTTACATAATGAATAAACTTGTTTCAATTATTTTACATTAAACATGTGACAGAATTTATGACCTGACTAGTTATATGCTCTTTGTTTATTGTCAACCTTTTGTTAGTGCTTAAAGTCTGTAGTCAAATTGAGAATGAGTTAATATTGTTTATCTTTAATATCTACAGTGTAGTCTTGGCAAAATCTTGGCAAAATCTTGGCGCGGGTGGGTACCACCACCCTGCCTATTTCTGCCGTGAAGCAGTAATGCGTTTCGGTTTGAAGGGTGGGGCAGCCGTCGTTACTATACTTGAGACCTTAGAACTTGTATCTCAAGGTGGGTGGCGCATTTACGTTGAGGATGTCTATGGGCTCCAGTAACCACTTAACACCAGGTGGGCTGTGAGCTCGTCCACCCATATAAGCAATAAAAAAAAAGAAATCTGTGATTATAGAAGTATAATAATAGTATTTGACAATAAAACCTTAATAATGTTCAAACTTATAATTTCAATTAATTACAGCCGAATTTCGAGTACAGCGGGACCAGTAGTTTTAATTAAGAATTCTTGATTCATAGTTTGGGAGTGCGTATTAGCTAAAAATTCCAACACTGTCAGTGACGCACTATCATGTTTAAACAGTTGAGGGTTGATTTCCTTCACTTATATATAATAAAATAAATGCTAATATCCAATCAAAATCACATAGATAACTCGCGAATTACATAGCTTTAATTTGTTATTGAAACCCATACACACGACAAAGTGAAGAAGCATATATTATTGTATCTCATTTATCAAAAAAACTATCAGATATGTTCGTAGTTAAGCATTATTTAGTTCTTAGATTAGTTTCTTAATGCAAATTAATTAATAAATGTAAAAACTTTTTGGAACAAAGTTCCTTACGGCAGGCTTGGAAGGGATAGGGATTTTGCTGCTCGACCGAACTGAAAAAAATGTGATAGTAAAACCGTAAGAAAAAATCCGTGGAAAAAAGTGCGTGGAAAAAATCCGTGGAAAAAAGTGAGTGGAATAAAACCGTTAAATGAGACGTGCGCAGGCGCGACAGTCGTATACACAAGCGAGTAGTGTAATACCTTTCTCTTTTTCCCTCCTTCTTTTCGTTTTCTCATCCCTTCTCTCTCTATTTTGTAATTATTTCTATTTCTATGTAATTTTATGTCGTCAAACAAAAATAAAGAGACATATTTTGTTATTTTACTTGATAATTTGAATTACGATTTTATTTTTATTTTACGTAATTTATTATTTCCTAAAATACTGAATTTCCTAAATACTTTCCTGTACTTAAATAAAAACTTATCAGCAAAATTTAAGAGAAAAATCAAGAAAACCAACATAAAATTGAGCACGATTTTTTTTTTGCAAATTGTGTCGATTCTACATTAGCCGAAGGAACTTCGTTCCTACCTGGTGTCCCACGACACCACATAATTAGTTTTTATTTTATTTAGTACATAAGTCATAATAGGATTTTCATATTACTTTTCATCATTTTCCATAGTGACAGAAACAAATAGGAGGAAAACTTAAGGAGATATGATAACAGTGCGAAGTATAGATTTTAGTATAGATTATATTGTTTTAAAAAAAATCCTCTATGTTTTAAAAACTATTTTCTCTTCACCGCTTACATATTTTAAAAGCGCAATGTTCGCATAAACGAGATAAAAATATAAAAAGAAAAAATGAGATCTGAGTTGAAATTATCGCAACTGTTGTGTCGAAGAACTCAAACGTTCTAGAAGTTTCAGAAGCAACGTGTTCAAACACATACCGTAGTGGAAAACGTTCAATAATAGCCGAAAATTATTCCCGTCTTAGTTTTCAACGCGTAAACGTGAATCACTTTGAAATAAACATTCCGTGAGTCATAGTGGCTGGAGCGTTTCATCTAACGAATATCGAGGTAAATGCCTATACCATTGGCGATGGCCGATTTACATTAAATAATTACAAGATTTTACATTTAAATATTTTCGAGATCTGTTTCAGGAAAGCACATCCAGTGAGAAAATCAATGTAACGCTAAAGTTGAAAATATATTATTCAGTTTTTTATTTATTACTGTGTTTAATTTTTGTATATATTTTTTTCAGTATCAACTTAAAATTAAGCTGTAAAATAACGTAAATTTATATAAACTTCACATTTTCCATAAGTAATACGTTTTGTTTTTACATTTTAAGCTTTTCATGAAATTTGTTTGGCACACACAAATAATAATTACTACAATAATAATAATTGTAATTTAACTGTAAATAGTTTTCTGTGTTTCATTTTCTATTCTTAGATAATGTTAAACGGTTCTATGAGGTCGATCACAAATACAACAGTAATATGCTCAAAAGTAAAATATATTCTAAGGGATAAAATATGTAATATAATATTCTGTGCGTGTTTGTCACTGAACTCCTAAATGGTTGGACCGATTTTAATTAACTTTTCTGTGTACCTTCAGGTGGATTCGAGAATGGTGTAGATTTACAAATCAGCCCGGCAGATGGCGCTGCAGTCGGTATCTAGGTTATTTATCTTTACTAGAAATAATTTATATGGCAAAACAACGTTTGCCGGGCCAGCTAGTATGTAATATAAATATATCATCATTATTCTCTTGCCCTTCTCCCAGTCCCCTGGGGTCGGCGCAACATGCTTTCTCCTTCCGTACTCCTCTATCATATACAACGCCTACCCTACAAGTTCGGAAAAAAAACCCTACAAGTTTGGCGGGATGGGTGTAATATGCTCTGCATCAACCTTGTCCCGCCATCTCGGTAGTCCCGACTGGGCTCCGGCCCGGTCTGGGGTAGGGCGCCGGCTGTAAGCGGCAGGAGTTTTTAGGGAGGTTCAACTCCCACATACTCCATCTACCACGCGGGTAGGGATCCGGCGATTTTCTCCTGTAGAAAAAAATTTACCTACAAGTTGGTTGGATGGTGGTGGCATTGACGGTGTGAGGTCTGGGCTCCGTTAGCCTCTTAACACCAGGTCGTACGTGAACACGTTCTACGTAATAAAAATCGGTAGGTACAACATACCTAAAACACGAAATATGGTTCTCGTTAAACGTGCTAAGAATTAACAAGATTTAATAATAGCCCACAATAAACATTGGTATCTAAGAACTGGCTTTAGTCTGCGCCTACGTACTTTTAGTTCATGTTTGGCTCGTGTCATGACGTTTTTCCCATCGTCAGTGTACGTGAATAAAAATCTATTTTTAAATTAATTTATTTATTAATGAATGAATCAACGTTGCGACAACGAGTGAACCCGTTTGGCACTGCACCTGGTGCAGTCATCGTCACGATGGCGTTACAAAACTTTCTCGATGACGTTTATCTATCGATCGACTTGGATACTCGATTAAAAATAGAATTATTATTAGTTTTTTTCCTTCATATCCCTGTCGTTGTCTCATATTGGTGATGCTGTTGTTCTTGAGAGATTAAATAGACGAGCTCTTAGGTATCTTTAGGGTCAAAGAATAGAACACAAAATAGAAAAGAAATGGTTCGCTAATCGGTGAAGTACGACAACACATTAAGCTGTGTAGCCCGACTTTAACCATTCTTCAATTAGTAAATGACATAACTGATCCTGTGGACCGAACGGTAAACAGTCGACGTCGCCCTAAACACGTCATTACGGATCCTCCTGATACATTAACGATGCTTTTAGGTACCTCAAGTACCGGTCACCGTCCTTGACGAACCGCCGCTTGCAACGAAGGGCTCGACTAGTAAATTAACCCATAGACACAGCCCACTGAGTTTCTCGCCGGATCTTCTCAGTGGGTCGCGTTTCCGATCGGGTGGTAGATTCTGCGAAGCACTACTCTTGCTAGGGCCAGTGTTAGCAACACTCCCGGTTTGAACCCCGTGAGCTCACCCTACACGTCAAGGAGAAGCTGAAATAGCCTCTCAAGGCTATCAGAATGAGTAGGAACAAAAAAAAGTAAATGATAAAAAATTGGTAGAAACCGATTTAAGTCTTCTATAGTCTATAGCTCTTCTATAGAGCTCTTCAATAAGGTGGAGTTTCTCTAGGATTTGTATACATACCCACGGTATTTTCAAACTTTCATTAAACTGACTGACAACTGATCTTGACCCCTCAGGTATGACGGCCAGTCTCGGACAATGATAACATAAAAATAACTGAAAAACAATGAAAATTTAACTCAGATTACTTTTTATCCTAATACTTTACAGTTTTCGTAGTCATAGAATGATAGCTTAAAGTATTTTATTAACAGGACAAAGTGATAGAAAATAAATATTGAAAATCCTATTTGCATTAATATATCACTTGTTCCAAGTGTTTGGGATTTTGCTAAAGATTTCCTGGTAAGTACGTCACTCCAAGAACTCCAGACACAGACGAGGCTTTCTACCATCAGCATACATAGAGTTCTGGAATACTTTGCTCGCATTGCCAGAAAGGATGACGGCAACTTAGAGAAGCACTGCCAAAGTGGACGGAAAAAGACCACGAGGTAGAGGTCCGACACGTTGAACTGACCAGATTCGCATTACTCTCGGCATCACAGTCCACGCTCTACACTCGGCGGTAGACAGGAATAAATGCAGTAGAGTGATCCACAATAAGCTCTGTTGCGAGGAAGCGGTCACGACTCTCAGCATTGAGGAAACCGAAGCGAGGAGAAGGAACGGTGTGGTATTAGTCTAAGGATTATGCCGGGTAGATCAAGATCCAAATACAACTTTCGTAAATAACGTATTATTATTGTATTAACAATTAACAAATTACTTCTCAGATTTCTTAATTTCATTTTAATGTCAGATCCAGTGACTGCCTTAGTCAGGTGGAAAATTATCCACTGGCTGTTTAAAATTACCCTAAAACGTAAACATATTTGATAGTTTGTAATTATTTAATTTACGACTGATCTATTTTTATTTTCATCGGTGTACAGAACGTACATGCTTGTCTTAACAAACTCTCTTTTTAAAATATTGCTTTTAAAGATAGATACTGTTGTCATGCTTCCCAAAAATCAAGGCCATGATACAATTCAGTGAACATATACAAAGAGGAGCCAATTTATAAACTGCTGTACAGAAGTTTCAATATGTATATATATCGAAATAATTACGTGGGTTTTTTAAATAAAAATACTAGATTTGTTCATATAGAAATACTAGCTTTTACCCGTGGCTTCAGCCGCGTGGGTATGGGACAGTATCAAAGTATTTTCCACTGGGAATGAGAAGTTTTCTCGGGATATAACTTAGCTTATGTCACTCACGTGAGCTAATAACTTACTTTAATTAACCAACTAACTTTAAAAGAAACAATATTAATCCGTTGTTTCATTTCGAAGTGAAAGAATGACAAACAAATACACAGAAAGAAAAACACATCTTCACATTTGTAATATTAATCAGTAAAATAAGTATATGGATAGCTTCGGTCGTGTTGTTATTTACTATATTATTCACTTCCTTCGTCGTCGTTCTTCCTGCACTATTTTCAAACATTTAGTTAGCTGGAAAATGACGTTTCATTAAAAGTTGACATTTAGTGCCATATCATTTTTATTTCACGATTTCTAAAAAGAAGAAATAAGATTTGTGTCCTAGATTTTTCCACAATTATTGTAATCTGTTAGGAAATTAAACAGTAGAAACTGGTAAGCTGAAAGATACCGACTTCATTTCGTCCACTTCCTGATCGTGCGTTGACGATAGTCCCATGGACTTATTTTCCTAAACAATTTTCCTGTATTTTCTACCAGATTTGTGAGTCATCACGCCGTTGTTTCCAGTCTGGTGTATAACTTTCTAACGAAATACGTGCCAGTCTGCCTATTTTATCGGCGAAACCATTAGTTAACTTATTGTAGTCGTCGTGGCCTAAAAGATAAAACGTCCGGTGCATTCGTATCTGGCGATGCACCGGTTTTCGAGTCCTGCAGGCGGATACCAATATTTCTAATGAAATACGTACTCGACAAATGTTCACGATTGGCTTCCACGGTGAAGGAATAACATCGTGTAATAAAAATCAAGCCCGCAAAGTTCTAATTTGCGTAATTATTGGTGGTAGGACATCTTGTGACTCCGCACGGGTAAGCACCACCACCCTGCCTATTTTCTGCCGTGAAGCAGTAATGCGTTTCGGTTTGAAGAGTGGGGCAGCCGTTATAACTATATTGAGACCTTAGAACTTATATCTCAAGGTGGGTGGCGGCAGTTACGTCTATGGGCTCCAGTAACCACTTCACACCAGGTGGGCTGTGACATATCTAAGCAATAAAATAAAGGTTTAATTATGTTTCCTACTCGCAATAACCGAGCAAAATACAAAGTCAACTAATTTAGACGGTCATTCGATTCGTGATTTTGTGAAATATCAATATGTAGTTTAATTAATTTCTAAGAATCCTAAGAAGTTGATCAGCATTCAGAACTTATTCTGTCGTAGGTACACATCTTGCTAATCGTTGTCTATAAGTGTATGATCGATAATTAGATCGCCAAGCAATTTTCGCTAACATAATGACGTCGGCTCCATTCGAACTACATGAGATAGCGTGGCTTTGGATCCATTTACGGGGCTTTTAGGCACCACACGCACCGGTCACCGCCCGCGTCGAACCCGTCGCTTGCGACGAAGGGCTCGATGAGCGAATTAACCCATAGACACAGCCCACTGAATTTCTCGCCGGATCTTCTCAGTGGGTCGCGTTTCCGATCCGGTGGTAGATTCTGCGAAGCACTACTCTTGCTAGGGTCAGTGTTAGCAACACTCCGGTTTGAGGCCCGTGAGCTCACCTACACACGTTAGGGTGAAGCTGAAATAGCCTCTCATGGCTATCAGCATAGGTAGGAAAAAAAAAGCGTAGCAACTTGGAAAAAAAAGAGCGGCCCGGCTACCTATCTCTGTACCTAATTCAATCATTTCCGAGAAACTCGTGTAGTTTCCGCACCTGGACGATTAATGCGTTCGCAAGGACGGCGCCCGAGCCGTTGCGAAACGTGACGCGATGTGGGCCAAACTAAATATAAAACGGACTCGACGCGACGCTACGATCTCTCACCTTTAACATCTTCATCTGCTTTATTAACTGGTTATGGCTTCGATTATCTTATTGATTTAATGTTACATTCGCTCGCTTTCATGTGTGCTTCTTCAGACGTCCTTTATAAAGGTCCTCAGCTTTCGAAAGTAAATCGACTGTAGGCCATTAAGTACACAGACAGAAATAACAGATATTTTATTTCTTCTGTGCGTGTGTTTGTCACTGAACCCCTCCTAAACGGCTGGACCGATTTTAATGAAATTTTCTGTGTAGCTTCAAGTGGATTCGAGAATGGTTTAGATTTACAAATCAGCTCGGCAGATGGCGCTGCAGTCGGTATCTCGGCTATTTATCTTTCCTAAAAATAATTTATATAGCAAAACAACGTTTGCCAGGCCAGCTATCATCAGCATCATCAAGCTCCCCCGAAGCTCGCCACTGAAGCCAATCATCGGTTCTGCGCATCCAGTCACTGCCAGCTGCCTTGTGCAGGTCGTGACTCCATCTAGCAGGAGGGCGTCCTACACTACGTTTACCGGTTCGCGGTCTCTACTCCCGAACACGTCTACCCCAACGATTACCGGTTCTGCGACATATGGGGCTAGCCCACTGCCACTTCAGCCAGCTAGTTGCATTATAATTATTTGATTTTTCTTCAAAAACGACGCAAAGCCGCCGTCGCCTGGAACAAGTCTTGTTGGATCCCTCGGATCCATTCTCGGTGCTTTAGGCTCTTTAAGCACCGATTACCGTGCTCGTCGAATGCGTAGATTACGACGAAGAGTTCGAGCGAACTAACCCATAAGCACAGCCCACTCAGTTTCCCGCTGGATTATTTCAGCGGATCACGATTCTATATCGGTGGTAGATTCTGTAAGTAAACCCGCTCGGATAATGTTCATTCTGAGACAGCCGTTACGTGTATAAGTATATACCTATAACAATTGAGACTTTTAACTCCAGATTCTTAGTGGTGGTAGGACCTTTTGTGGGTCCGCGCGGGTAGGTACCACCACCACCCTGCCTATTTCTGCCGAGAAGCAGTAATACGTTTCGGTTTGAAGGGTGGGGCAGCCGTTGTAACTATATTGAGACCTAAGAACTCATAACTCAAGGTGGGTGGCGGCATTTACGTTGTACATGTCTATGGGCTCCAGTAACCACTTAAAATCAGGTGGGATTTGAACTCGTCCACCCATCTAGCAATATATAAAAACTCACAAGGGTGGCGTCAATTACGACGCCTCGGGTAACCAACCGACACCAGATAGTCCGTAATCTCAATTGCCCAAAAAGGCGAATGCAAAAAAAATATAAGAATATTTTTTCCCCATTTCTGCCGCAAAGCATTCACGCATTACGAAAACAGTAACACATTTATGCCTCCCGTCTTATTTCTCATGGAGGTTGATTTCAGAATGCTATCAACAACTTTTGTTACAGCTTAATTTGACCGTGAGCTTTTAAAGATATATTTAGTCTACTTACGATTTTTATTCATCTTCTAGCAGAATTCTGCAGACTTAATCGTCAATCCGTGTGAGCACATTATTCACTTTTAGTAAATAATCTAACATTCAGATAAACTTTTAATAGAAATTTTGAACCAAAAGAAAACCGACTTCGGTGAAATTTAATGGTAATATCTTCAAAATAGTGAAAGACTATTAAAACGAAACATGTAATAATAAGGAAAAACCAGTTAAATTTTGACAAAATTAGGATTGCATGAGAAGCAAGCAGAACCTTTCTTAATAAAAAAAATACAGTCGAGTTGGGAACAGATATATTTATTTAACTTTGTTACAAATATGGCGGCGTCTACTCCGTGAGGAAGCTACCCCTCGAACGATAGACTTATTGCTGACCCGCGAATCGACTTCAACAGCTACTAGACCAGATCACATTCCTACTAATGCTAACAAATGTTCACGATTGACTTCCACGGTGAAGGGATAACATCGTGTAATAAAAATCAAACCCGCAAAATGATAATTTGCGTAATTACTGGTGGTAGGACCTCTTGTGAGTCCGCGCGGGTGGGTACCACCACCCTGCCTCTTTCTGCCGTGAAGCAGTAATGCGTTTCGGTTTGAAGGGTATTGCAGCCGTTGTAACTACACTTGAGACCTTAGAAATTAAATCTCAAGGTGGGTGGCGCATTTTCGTTTTAGATGTCTATGGGCTCCAGTAACCACTTAACACCAGGTGGGCTGTGAGCTCGTCCACCCTTCTAAGCAATAAAAAAAATAAAAAATAAAACTAGCTACTGAAACCCTGTGCCTGTACTACTGTTTAAGTGGTATGCTAACGTCAAATCGACTGCTCCTAAGTAGAAAGAGCCAACCTTGTGCGCTCACCATGATTAGCTACGTTAAAACGCTATTTTAGCCTCCTCAACCAAATTGCGTTTGTGCGGTTTGGCTTAGATATAGCACAAAAGACGTATGCTAACGTTAGCCGTGTGCCGGTTCTCGACGTATCGAGAGCCAAATTTCACAATAACCACGAAACTGTAACAGCAATAAGTTTTCAGTTTTCTGTACAACAACACGGCGGAGGTGATCCGCCCACGGTCGGCTATTTCGGACGGTCGCCGGAATGTACACACCTTGCGGCTCGTTCTAGCTATCGAATGTTCTATTAGCACAACGGTATTAAAAAACAATTGCTTTTCGGTTTGAAAAATAATGTTAATCCGCTATTTTTTTCCTTTTCGAATCACCCGGAATAGAACGGGATAGCTGAAAACGCAACTCGTCCTGGATATTAACTTTTTTAACTCGAAATCGAGATTCCATATCCAAATTCTTAACGATTAGTAATTTAGAATTTTTTATTCTTCATCTATCTTTTTTTTTCCCTACCTAAGCTGATAGCCTTGAGAGGCTATTTCAGCGTAACCTTAACTAGTAGGTGAGCTCGCGGGGCTCAAACCTGACGACGTTGCTAACACGAACCCTAGCAAGAGCCGTGCTTCGCAAAAGCTCTTGCTAATTTTGCTTATTGTAGTGTTCTTCAATCGTGAAATATTTTTCATCCGTAAAGAGGATATTTCTTTGCCTTGCTGCCTTGTGCAATGTTGAAGTAGTAGACGTTTGTTTACAATGAAAAAAAAAAATTGCAGTCAACCCTTCCAATTACGAGTCTGCTTAAATACTCTTAATTCTTCTTAATCATTAAATACTCTTTGTTATGTTAATCATTATTTTTAAGATTTCTGCAGTGTTTGTACTACATTTATCTATTTATTAGCAGTAGGTAAGTTATTATTTTTATTATAGTACTAGCGACCCGCCCTCGCTTCGATTCGGAAACATTAAATTTTATTATTGAATAGTTGAGTCCCGCGATGTTACCCGCGGTTATTGTCGTAACGCAGGTGACGCTGCGGGGCGAAGCTAGTCTAAAAAAAGTAGTCTAAGTTACTCCTTATATCATAAGCTACCTGTCAGTGAAAGCCCCGTGAAAATCGGTCCAACCGTTCCAGAGATTAGCCGGAACAAACAGACAGACATACAGACAGACAAAATTGTAAAAAATGTTACTTTGGTGTATGTACCTATATATATATTCATATTATGCATGTAGTAAAAAGCGGTTATTCAATATTACAAACAGACACTCTAATTTTATTTATATGTATAGATTATTATGAAGGCGTTTCATATCTATCACCATATAGTTAATTTATTGTATCGGCCCCCACAAGACAGATTTAATTAGAGAGGGAAGTCATATCTAGTCTCTGTTTTTAGACCTTATGGCTTAGTTTAACAAGAAAAATAATGAAATTGGAAACATAAATTAACGTTACCTCTAACTTCATTATAGCGCCATCTAGCAGTTACTGTATAAACTGATTCTCTGCTGAGAAGATTCAATGGAGTTCCAATAATTGTTTTAGTTTATAAAATTTACCACAGATGTCACTACAGTTAGCCCTTTTGCTAAAATTCTCTTCCTTTTTTCCTACCTAATCTGAGAGCCTTGAGAGGCTATATTAGCGTAACCTTAACTAGTAAGTGAACTCACGGGGCTCACACCTGATGACGTTGCTAACACGAACCCTAGCAAGAGCCGTGCTTCGCAGAATCTACCACCGGATCGGAAACGCGATCCACTGAGAAGATCTGGCGAGAAACTCAGTGGGCTGTGTCTGAGGGTTAATTTACTCGTGGAGACCTTCGTCGCAAGCGACGGGTTCGACGGGAACGATGACCGGTGCTTGAGGTACATAAAAGCACCGTTAGTGGTTCGGGAGGGTCCGAAATGACGTGTTTGGGGCGACGTCGACTGCTTTCCATTTTGTCTGCAGGATCGGGAATGTATTCTCCAAACATACAATACTCGCGATTAAAATAAAATATCAAAGTGTGTTAACGCGTCGCGCCACCACCTATCTACAAACATAAAGTGGAATAAAAGAAAGACAAATGGTGGTTCTCTAAAATTAGTAATATAAATCAAAATAATAACAGTCCATAACTTATCTTTTGTTCGTCAAGCGATTTTTTTTATCAGTAGTAGTAGCCTGTGACGAGATTTAGTGTTAATAACGTGAATTTTGTAAGTCGTCGCGGCCCAAAGGATAAGACGTCCAGTGCATTCGTATGTAGCGATGCACCGGTGTTCGAATCCCGCAGGCGGGTACCAATTTTTCTAATAAAATACGTACTAAACAAATGTTCACGATTGACTTCCACGGTGAAGAAATAACATCGTGTAATAAAAACCAAACTCGCAAAATTATAATTTGCGTAATCACTGGTGGTAGGACTTCTTGGGAGTCCGCACGGGTAGGTACCACCGAGAAGCAGTAATGCGTTTCGGTTCGAAGGGTGGGGTAGCCGTTGTAACTATACTGAGACCTTAGAACTTATATCTCGAGGTAGGTGGCGCATTTACGTTGTAGATGTCTATGGGCTCCATTAACCACTTAACACCAGGTGGGCTGTGAGCTCGTCCATCCATCTAAGCAATAAAAATAAAAATAAAAACTATTTTTTTTAATATTTCATTTTTAACACGAAGAACTGCCATTAAAAAAGCGTCTTTTTTATTTTTAATATATGAAATTAATGTAAATCTGAAATTGTTGTTGATTACGCTCTATTATTCGATTATTGAGCAAACACTAGTTAATATACATGAGCGTCAATTTTAATACCCAAGAACTATCCAACGGAAGTGTTTTAAGAAGGTTTTTGAAATGATTTCGTCATCACGTTTTTACCATGATACCGTCCGCCACCGTAGGTAGTATACATTCATACTACCTAAAACAACTGCGTTAATCTACAGTGTCTTCCCAACATTATTTTGCCGCGTAACAATCTGCTTGGGAATGAAATTCTTTTGAAGGTATTTCTTGAGCTCTGTGACATGTCTCTTTTCAAATAATGTTTGAGGAGAGTTCTCAGCTGTGCCCTGTTGTTTCTGATTATGGTAAAGATGAACATTGAAATATGCAAATTTGAACCTTCGATCGAGAAACCGCAACCAATCTTGGATCATCTTATATCGATCCGTGAACCACGACCATTTCGTCAGAAACATACGATAAGATAACTACAAATATTTAGGCAAAAGGAAATTTTAGTATTGGGTTTTCACGAGGTGTGCACCAAATTAAAACTACCTTTTAAATTTCAAAATGTATCGGATACTTCACAGTCTTTATATTATTAATATCAAACTCGATCCTACTATCCGTACTCTTGTTGCAATAGTGTAAATAGTGGTAATTAAAAAAAAACGTATCGTGCATTTAAACGTTTTATTGTCATTGAATTAATTAATAAGAACTGAGAATAGCATTGTGATTTATCAAGCACTTCTAAAGTTTCGTAATACTGATGAAAAAGAACTATTAGACCGTGATCTTGTTAAAGTAATCATCACTTTGATTTTTTCTGTATGGAATTGAAAATTCAGAAATGATTATGTATGTCGTTATACGAAGAATAGTAAGAAGTACTTACCTTTACCTTTCCTTGACTGCATCATTGCTTCGCTATCTGTAAAAGACGCTGCTACAAATAGCCACGACAGTAACCCGCCCTAAGCACGTCATTACGTCGAAACAGGCAGGGCGGTGATACGTATCCAACGCGCCCTGCAACCATTTTAAATGCATTCCGGTTTTTCTATTTAATTTTTTACAATTAAATTTATTAGGTATATCGTAGACTATATTCATACCCGATCCTGTGAACCGATCAATGGTAAACAGTCGACGTCGCCCTAATCACTTCATTACGGATCCTCCCGATCCATTAACGGTGCTTTTAGGTATCACAAACACCGATCAACGTCCTCGCCGAACCCGTCGCTTGCGACGAAGAGCTCGGCGAGTAAATTAATCCATAGACACAGCCCACTGAGTTTCTCGCCGGATCTTCTGAGCGGGTCGTGTTTCCAATCCGGTGGCAAATTCTGCGAAGCATTCATTGGTCCTGCAGCCCTTATCCGACCGCGACGGGGTAAGGCAAAGCCGCCGTCGCCCGAAGCTTATCTTGTCGGATCCCCCGGATGCACTCTCGGCGCTCTTAGGCCTCTCAAGCCCCGGTCACCGAACTAGCCCATAGACACAGCCCACAGATTTTCACGCCGGATCTTCTCAGTGACTCGCGATTCCGATCTGGTGGTAGATTCTGCGGAGCTCTTGCTAGGGCTAGTGTTAGCAAATTCTCTCAAGTTGAGCCCGCGAGCTGCCCTACCTTTAGCTACCACAGGGAGGAAAAAAAATAGTTTTAAGTTTAATTTTCCTCATTTACTTTTTCTGTACATCGTGGCTATTTTGGCGTATCTAAATGCGATAAAATGCGTACCTATTGTAAATTACAAATCGTGAGTACTCTTAAACATTACACGATATCCACCAATATAATTACTTCTCTATTGTAATGCATCCACAGTCGTAGGTAATGAAAGCGGTGACTGGATCACGTAAATTTATTTTCAATCGAACAAAAAATACAGTGTCAAATGGTAATTTAACGCCGTTTTGTCATTATTTTTTTCGTTCGAGATAAAAAAAATGGCTTCTGATAATTTCCAGTTCGAAATTCGAATGTACCGTACAATTAATGTATGTTATTGCCAATGACGACAGAGACCCTTGATGAAAACCGCTGTAACTTGGTCGCTTATTGATTCCGGAGACTTCAAGAGTACATTCAAGCTGTTGTCCACTGCCAAGATTAGTTTTAATCATATTTATAAGATAAAAGATAAATCGCAAAAACCGGAGGAGTGTAGTCCATTGCAAGTCCTATTTATGGAAATATTAGAAAGGATCCGAGAAAGCCAAAAAGAGCTAGCTCATCGCATTCAACTAAATTGTATTGTAGGACTCGGCTTCCAACAGTCAGGAAATAATACACAGATTGCAGTAGTTCACTTAATTCTGTATTGCTTTATTTGTAACTCCACTTGTCCGATCTTTAGGTATCTGCTCACTACTCAATACACTGTTTTCTGTCCCGTTTTTTCAGACTATCGCCTTTTTTATTATGTCACGACCCCACTACTGGCATTGCTACCACCAACAGTGTTGCTATTTGGCAATCTGAAAATTGCCTTAACTTTAACATGATCAATTTTATTTTAATTATTTTACAACAAACCTTACAGTATGAACTCCACTGCTGTGGATCAATCAGCAGCAAAATTAAAATATCCTTATAAATTTAATGATCCTCTTATTACACTTATAAATTGACTACAAACTATAATATGACTTTATGTTAAAACTTCTTGTAGTGTTTTGGACTCTTGAATAAATTCACTAATTATTTGTGTCCGAACTTTTTTTATTTCAGTGTACTATAATCTCTTGAGAGTTCCATGTGTGGGCACAAATCTCAGCAGTCTCATTAAACAGAGTGGCAAGTAATCTACGTCTAATGTATTCCGATGGTATGAAAAAGCCCTTAGACATTCGATTGAAGGCTTGGATGGAAAAAGTGCGGACATACAAACGACATTAGTAAAACCTTGAAATGGCATTTCAATCTAAGCGTAGTTTTTTTTGCTAGTGGTGTTTCGCTGTTTATAAATTTATATTCCTGATATAAAGGCGTTCTTAATATTATTGTTATGTATTCAATTATCAGCCATCGGAGATCACAACATTTTAATGAAAATATTCACAATCACCCCATTGATCTAACAGCGAGATACGCCACTATTGTATTAACCTACTCAGTAAACTTGCACAGTTTGATTGCCGCAAGTCATTATTATAAATATAAATAAATAAATAAATATTTACTAACAATCACGCCACGTTAACTGGTCCCGTGCTAAGTTCGTAAAGAACTTGTGTTACAAGTACCAGATAACGGAAATAAATATAATATTTTTATTATACACATACATATATTTAATATACACCCATAACCCTGGAAAGACATTTATATTTATCATACAAATATCTTCCCTTGGCGGGATTCGAACCCGCGACCCCCTTGTGTAGTGACCATGTCACTTACGACTACACCAGACGGCCGTTTACTCTTTTATTAGCTTCAGACGTATGTATGTTTGTAACGGAATCTTTGAACATGATTTTGACCCGTTCAAAACGTTTTTTTACAATAAAATCATTTTTTCTTAAACTATTTTTAATTCAAATTAATTAAAATTAATTTTCTATTTTTTAGTTGAATTTTCTATAAAAGCGTATTTTGTTAGTTTTTTTTAAATTATTATTTATTTTTTTGTATGATAATTTTCGTTTAGTGTACTTATTAGTTGTTTTATTTTTTGGTATGTATGTGTCGATTCCTATTCTCGTAACAAAGCAATTGAAATCAAAACAATTCTCGCTTGCTTGCGAGGCCATTGCTTCCGTAAAACATCACGAATGTAGAAGTTGATGTTTTTTTTTTTTTTTGTATAAGCAAAACGTGATTACTTTTTGCTTAGATGAGCGGACGAGCTCACGTCCCACCTGTGGTTACTGACGCTCATCAATGCCGCCACATATCTTGACACATGAGTTCTAAGTCTCAATTTTAAAGTACAAGTGCCCCGCTCTTCAAACCGTAACACGCTACTGCTTCGCGGTATATGGTGGTGGTATCCGGCCTTACTGGGCTCACTAGATGCCTCGGTACCAGCAATAAGGCCGTTTATTTTCCTTGTGTCTTTAATCTTTATTGCATGGTGCAATTCCTTCGTCGTGTAACTAATTTGTGTATTCGAATATATTTTTTTTTATTGCTTAGGTAGGTGGACTAGCTCGCAGCCCACCTGGTGTTAAGTGGTTACTGGAGCCCATAGACATCCACAACGTAAATGCGCCACCCACCTTGAAATATAAGTTCTAAGGTCTCAAGTATAGTTACAACGGTTGCCCCACCCTTCAAACCGAAACGCATTACTGCCTCACGGCAGAAATAGGCAGGGCAGTGGTACCCACCCGCGCGGACTCACAAGAGGTCCTACCACCAGTAATTACGCAAATTATAATTTTGCGGCTTTCATTTTTATTACACGATGTTATTCCTTCACCGTGGAAGTCAATCGTGAGTCATCAATTTGTTGAGTACGTATTTCATTAGAAAAATTGGTACCCGCCTGCGAGATTCGAACACCGGTGCATCGCTCAACACGAATACATCGGACGTCTTATCCGTTAGGCCACGACGACTTCTAAAATAAAGAAACACCGGCATAATGGCTCGAAACGAATACACCTCGCAAAGGATAAGATATCTTTTTAGCACGGAGATTTCATGTCGATGGTGATATAGCTTGCTAGGGCTAGCTAACTCGCCAGGTTGAGCCTTGTGAGATTCGCCTACACGTTCAGTGAGGCTGATACAGCCCCTCGAGGCTATCAGTATAGGTAGCTATTATAAAAATACAGCTCAGCTCCAAAACTCAACAGCCGGATAACTAAAAATTGCAGCTACCCTTTAAAAGAGACCTTATTAAAAAACCGTTTACAAAAAAGTTGTATACCATCTAAAACCACAATAATTATTTTGTCCAAACCTCCTCATGCACTTATAACAAAAAAAAAAAGTAAATTTAAATAAGCACGTATTACGAATGGGTCAAATGACTCCGATGCGCCGGTCAAAAGCAGATCGGCAGCGTTCTCTCTCAAGCTCATTCAAACAGAATTGAAACTCCTGAATGCCATTGTATGGGAGCGAACACGTGAGGCTTTCTTTCATCAGAAACGCAAGTGCATTGTGGGAACCCCCGCCTCCCCGTTGTCCCGGTCCACCCCTCATAGTCCTGGAGAATTACCTGCCATACGCGCCGTTCAGCCTCGCTCCGCCACTGTCCGCCTCATCAAAGAGTAGCTAAGACGTAGAGAGGACAGTTAAAACGCACCAAAAGCTATTAGTAGTTTCAACGATTTCCTTACCTCGATTATTTTAATTGTAATGTAGAAGGCAAGAGTCAACTTTTATTACGCATTATGAAAATGATTGATAAACTATTTTCTAAATATTTCCAAAGAAATTCGTTCATTTATTATTGATACGTACTACAAAATGTTTCTTAATTTTTTGATTAAAACACAAATAAAAAGCTTACAAATTATTTTATACGGTTCTTGATTGATAACTGAGATTAAAATTGTCATTTTATTAACTAAACTTTACCTCTTCTATTCCAGTAAGCATAACATGCATTCCATGGCCGGAGTTATAGGTGCCACTGGTGCCAGCAATATTTACAGAGTCCTTAGTGAATGCGAACCGAAACTTGAATGGTTTTTGATGAAAACGTAATTTAAATTAATCGCTTCAAGGCGCCAGTCACATGTAATGCGCTCTCGCCGCGTGTTAATCATTGTAAAATAACGTCATTGAAAATTTAAAAGGATTCACTCAACTAACGCTTCACCTAGGTCGTTTAGGGTGGCACGTCTATATGAATAATCTTTGCGCAGCGGCGAGGCTGTGCGCAAGCGACACGAAGCGACGCGACTGCGGACAGAGGAATAGTCATTGCCATTTGCCAGTCATACAGGCTGCGCTGGAGTGCGAGGCGGACGTGTCGACTCGTGTCGGCGGTGCCAAATGTGTTAGGGTCTGCTAGCATGTTCCTCGTCGAGTGCTTGTGACTGTGACATTATGTGGAACTTGTTTGTGTTTGTGGTGGTTGCGGCGGCGCTGGTCCGTGCCGAGATACAGGAGAGAGGTGAGCCTTCAATATATTTTTTTTTTATTTTGCTTTACATACTATCGTCTTAAGTGAAAACGGCAGGTTCACATGAACGTAAACGAGTTTCGCGTTTTTATAATCTTTCTTGGTGTTTTGTTACATTAGTCGTCCCGTAACACGCGGTGCTCGGTCTAGTGACAAACTAATGGATAAACACATCCCGCAGAACCGTTCTATCTAGCGTCCGAGTGGAAAGGCTCAAACGAAACTATTAAAATAACGGTGGTTCACGTAAAACTTGATCATCAAGCACCGAAATAAGTTTCCAATTATGAGGCAATCTTGTTTATTGCGATAGCACCGGTATATTTTTCTTGGAAGATCACGTTATGAATTAAGCAGTGCTTTTCGTATACATCAGGATCACGTGAACAATTGACATTTGAAGAATATTGTACATTTGAGGTTAACGAATTAACGATTTTAGATCTAGTTTAATACGGTTTATTTTACAATGTTATGTAGAAGTATATTTTGTTTACCAGACAGTACAAACTGCTCTGTGGAAACGCGTTGTAGTCTTTAACTACGGCCGTTAAATCTGCCCCGTTTCGTCCAAGACGATCCTAAAATTATAATAAACCTTATAATAATACATCATAATATAAAGTATGATTATAAACAGCAATCGGTAATATATAAATTTCCTTGAATTTCAAATTATCTATAACTTTGTGATGTTAAGTTAACATTTTGGATTTATATTGAATGCCTAATGATATGAGTCGGTACAACAATCCAGTCTATTCAGGCGTAGTAAAGCAATCGCGCGCATAATGTAGGTAAAAATAAAATTATGCCTACCCTATGAACTTACATCATAAAAAATTTATCGTCGTTACATTTGTAAATAACAAAGTGGATAAATGTGATACAGTATTCGTGTAGATCTTTCATACATTTTCTTATTTGATGAGATAGGGCCGTAAGCCGTACCCTGACGACGTCACAGACTGTCAATATGTTTGTCGGTATCTGAAACGTAAAAGTTGCATCAAATACATTTTGATTGACGACTTCTATAACGAATTGATACATAAAAATTGGCAACTGGAATTGCTAAACCTAATTTCAAGGTTATGTTGCTTTCGAGTAAATAATAACCTAAGTATCTGTATATAAATAGGCAAAAACAAAACCATCGAATACAATTTTTTTCTTTGTTTTCCAGCCAATGAGCTTTAGAACTCTCATTTCTTTTTTCTAAACGATTTAAACTTGATTTTAAACAAAAGAGAAATAGGAATACACAAAATGATTCTAAATGTCGAATTGTCTGTGATTAATATCGGAGTTCGATCATTGAACCAAGAAGTAATATGAAACAGCGTATAAAACTTAATTTTAATTGTCATCTTATTTCTTACTAGAAACTGACTTACTAATCATTAATTTCCTATCCTGTTGTCTATGATTTTGGTACACGTCACACGTCGATTACCTATCGACAAACTTAAAACTAGTTCATATTCAGGATTAGTATATACCATAGGGTTGAAAGGGTTAAAGAGCAAGCGCAAAACAGTAAAGTGTAGACAACGATAGGTGAGAGCCCTATGTACCAGCGGGGTACGCTAGGACTGCTATAGGGTTGCGCAGAGTCACAAATAATCGATTTCTGGTAGCCAAGAAATGGCCAGAAATCGTACAGAGAAAACAAATACTTTAAAAACAATAATTAGTATTAACAAGTACAAACATGAGCATCGGTAATGCTATTCGATCAATTAGGAGACACTTCTGTGCCAAGAGAGACGACGAAAAACCCTATACAGAAAATCAACCTTGTAAATCTATAAGTACATATCGTTCTCATCTATTCAGCCCAATCCGCTGAACTTTACAAGCTGATGTTGGTCATATCTTTGGCTATAATTAAGAAAGTGGAAATGTTTATCATGTTTTGTTAAAAATGTCTACATCTTATTATGTATCATGTTACTTTCTTAGTTGCCCATAAGTCTGTAGTTTTGATGTACGTCATGATAATCGCCTTATCGTAGCCGCCGCTGACTACTCCCCGAATCCTTCTATCATTAAAGTCCGGCGGCTGAAAGAATGTGTCCGTGATCGATCTAATGATGTAACTTGTAATTCAAAGGGCATTTTAAATAAATGCTTATTTGTCCTACTAACGAATAGGTACTTATCATTAAAATCAATAATCATTATGTCAAATGTAAATTTTTTGGCATTCTCTCGGCGACTGGACCATTGTTCTGATATGCCCAAGAATTAACATTAATCCACCATTTTGATCTGTGCCTAGCCTCACAGGTTTTAAATTTGTAACTCTTCTAATTTGATTTTTAATTTTAATTAGAAGAAGAGAAACGCAATAATTGAGTACTTACCTCGTTTTTTTGAAGACGTCTATTAGATGCATTTCACGACGTAGTGGTCCGCAGAATGCGTACACAATTTTCATAATAATGAAGATAGTAATAAAGTCTATTGTATGATAAATATAAAAGGTCTTTTCCAGAGTTATGGATGTTTATTAAATAGATGTATGTGTATAATAAAAAACTTTCATTTATTTCCGTTATCTGGTACCTGTAATACAAGTTCTTTACGAACTTAGCACGGGAACAGTTAACGTACGCCACGTTTGTTAGTAAATATTTATTTATTTATTTAAGTCTACCAGAGAAAAACTTCTATCTAACAGGAAAGAGAAGAATCGAATACAAAGCTATGGCGAACTCCAAGCGACTATACCTAAATATTCCGTCTCAGTATTAGCTTGAGTATCAGTCACATACCTAATCTAAATGGGCTTGCAAAAACGCCATAAGAGAAGGATTGCCTTTTTTTACTCATGAAGAGAGACGTAACTATACTGAGATGTTAGAACTTATATCTCAAGGTGGGTGGCGCATTTACGTTGTACGAGCTCCAGTAAACACTTAACATCAGGTGGGCTGTGAGGTCGTCCAAACATCTAAGCAATAAAAAAAAAACGTGACTTACCCGTCGTGCATACACTGGTTAATTTCCATTAAGTTGCCGTTTAGGAAATATTGAATCGACTTTTTCATTATACATACTGAGTCCACACGAGAGCTAGAAACTCAATCAATTTGATCTCGAGTTGATGATAAACTGTAATTGTGACTCATTATTTTCGGTATGTGATGGTCACCATTATTCCATTTGATATTAAATATACTTTCCGCTGTATATGCGAACATATAAGGTAAGTTTTCCCTATGTAATAAAATTTTATTAGATTTCTCTGTGAATCCAGTTAACGTGACAGTGTAGGTAGGAAAATATTGAATGCATCAAAACATTTAATGAATGTAATGCTATTTACAAACATGCGGTTTACAATTGAGGTCATATTCTAAATAAATATAGAACAAAATGATTCGTAGCTTCGTAAGTTTCTGAGGAGGCACAGTTGCTGATACATATACGTAATAATTTGGTTTTTACACGAAAACTGCTATTAAAGTATAATGTTTGTTATTAATATGTTGTGGTAATTAATTATTTTTGTAACCAACTCAGCTACAATCGCTTTTTTTTCAAACAGTATATAACGTCAACTATTTTAATATTAATACGTGAAGCAAAAACTTTGTATCCCTTTTTACGAAAATTGCGCGGACGGAGGAGTATGAAATTTTCCACACTTATAGAGAATATAGAGAAGAAGTGCACAATGCTAATATTTTTTTTTAAATAATGCGTAAAAGATACATTAAATCAATAAAGAAAACATTACACACACTACATACCATGTACTTGACGCACACATGCGTGCATACTATTTCTTGTCAAACTTTTGTTCTTGACGTCTGTGTCAAATTGAGAATAGATTAAATATTGTTTGTCTTTATTAATATTTTTTTATAGTGTAGCCTTGGCGAAATTTGTAATTATAGAAGTATAAAATACAACCATAATAGTGTACAAACTTACAAGTCCAATTAATTATAGTCGAATTTCGACTACTGCGGGACCTCTAGTTTTAATAAATCACAATAGATACATATGTTTGGGAATATAATCTGCCATCCGCTACTCAGTTCACTTTGCTTTTATTATGATTACTCTTTTTGTATTAATTTTCGTACTATCAGGCCCGAAATACGTTGTCATGTATACACGTCTTAAATGAGAAATTTTCAAACTTTTTTGGATACGTTATGAGAATCTAGACTACTTTGACAAATTTAAAAACTAAAATTATTAAAAATTTAATTGTGAATCTAAATCATTCTCGAACCCTCTCGAACACAAACAAAATTTCATCAAAATCGATCCAGCCGTTTAAGAGGAGTTTACTTATATACACACGGGTAGAAGAATTATCTGTATTAAGATATATAACAAATAAAATAAAATTATATTACTAGCATTAGCTAGCTATTAGTGACTAGAATGCCACAGTCGCTGATAGCTATGCTATGCAGAGTAAAGGATAAAAAATGGTACAAAATCATAAAATGATAACTATGGTATGATAGGCTATGTACTCTGCCCAACAACGTAACAGAACCAGACATTAAGAACAACGATTTTTGCCTTGTTTGTTCGTGTTCTATGCGTAAATACACCGACTGCCTGATGGAATATTTGAATGGTTGTCGTTGACACTTCGATATATAGAAATGAATTGACCTTAACAAACAAAATATAATTAAATTTTTGAGATTAATATTATCACTACATAGTATAGAACAAAGTCGCTTTCTCTGTCCCTATATCCCTATGTATGCTTAAATCTTTAAAACTACGCAACGGATTTTGATGCGGTTTTTTTTAATACATAGAATGATTGAAGAGTAAGGTTTATATTACTTTATATGTATAATAACATCCATTAAATAGTGGAGAAATCAATAATAAATTACAGTTTCCGAAGCGAAGCGAGGCGGGTCGCTAGTTATTTTTTAAATTAAGTTTTTCTTAAATCAGTATTCGCGTAACGAATACACATACATATTTATGTACATACACGCATTATTTTTAGGAACCGTGAGAAACGAAAAAAATCTAGAAACATTACATACCTAATTTTATATTTAAAACTTTATTGATAAATTATGTTTTTTTAAGATTGTAGTTCTATTTTAAAATACGGTACGTATCTAAGAGTATTTTGTTGATTGCTATTCAAACGACGCGATATAGCTTATAAGTTATTGAAATTTTAATAGTTTTAGATTTAAATCTTTTTTTGTTTTTTTTTGCCGAACCTTCTCTGAATGCATTAATTATCGGCAGAGTTTTGAGTGTGACTTTGACTAAAAGTTGTAATTGAATCATTATTGTTTTGATGTGTAGTCGAACTTAATTGTAAGCGGATATTAAAGTCCTATATAGACAGTAAAGTCGATGTTACCGTTCAACAAGAGATAAGGCATCAAACAGATTGGCCGTGTTAGCGTACGCCTACCTTCAAATACTATAATAGATGATATACACATAGATGTATAAACTCAACAAGAATCATAGCTCATGGATGCTAAACGGAAATATTTTAACACATATTTTTTAAGTAATTCATTTGTATTTATTTTATAAAAGTCATTATAACAGGTTAAGTGTGATGCTCAAAATGAACATGAATTCAAATAGACCAAGAAAAAGTCGCAGAATATATAATAAAATACCACGTCACTAAAATTTTACTAAGTTTTGTAATAAAGCAATTTCGTTAAAATCTTGCAAAAGCATCGTTTATCCTTTTGCAGCAAAACATTTAACATAAGAAACTGAATAATTTACTTTTCAAATACGTTTTCTTCGCAGAAAATACGTAACATCCGTTGGCTAATAACAGTGTCAGTGCGAGTCAGAAGTAAGCAGAATCGGACGTTGTACACTAACATGAACTAACGGAAGAGAAACCTAGTAGAACCCGTTTGCGGAGACAAAAATAAAGATTATTAACATCCTTCGCAAGTGGAAATGCGACGCATAAAAAATATATTTTATATTGATTTAATTGCACGAGTGAAAGGAAATAATGAAATCGGTTTGTCAATTGAAATATTAACATTCAGATTTGCGTCGAACAAGTCGATCGAGATATATACTCCCTCGAATTTACATTTATTTTACAAAATTTAATATCCTTATTCAAACCTAGATGGTTTTTAATTTAATTATAATTAATGAAAACTGGGTAGGTACCACCGCCCTGCCTATTTCTGCCGTGAAGAAGTAATGCGTTTCGTTTTGAAGGGTGGGGCAGCCGTTGTAACTATACTGAGACGTAACTTATATCTCAAGGTGGGTGGTGCATTTACGTTGTAGATGTCTATGGGCTCCAGTAACCACTTAACACCAGGTGGGCTGTGAGACCGTCCACCCATCTAAGCAATAAAAAAAAAATCACTGAGTGCATAAACAGTAATGGATCCTGAAGGGTTTAAAAAGAATAAATAATAAAAAAATCCATTCGTGTTTATATCACGGGATTTTGATATCGTTTATAAGTATTTTTTCCCAGGCAATTAAACGTTTTAAGGTTAGTGTCATGAGACAAACGAGTCGATAACCTCGAAGGCAGATTTCATGGCTTTTATATGAGAATCTTACGAAAATATTTATTCGGTACATTAAGAGATATGCAAATGAAATACAGCAATTAAATTTCTCAACACGACATCGTAACCGACTTGTTTTTCGATTAAAAATGTAAAATGATCGAAAAATTCAAGCATTCTAAAATATTATCAATGCTTATTGCTGTTGGGAGAAACCTTTGTCCAAAGCACAGCAGACAATGTATCTAGGCTGATGATTACGAAGACGTCTACTTTTGATGTGATATTGGATAATATGTTTAGGGATAGGACTTGGCCGCGTTTTGATTTATAAATAATAGTTATTGTATTCATTTTATATGACTTAAAAATATAAAGCGAAGCAATAATATTTGACTGCAATATGTTTAAACATGTAAGTATATATTTTTTGATAATATTTACTTTAAAATAAGTTTTACTTTGTTTACTTTTTTTTACTAATTAATATCGTGAGGGCTTGATTTTATTTGGATCATAGAAATCGGTTTATAAATCTCTGACAGATGAAATGTATGAAACTCTTGTTGGTGACGTAAAGATTATATGTCTAAGCCATTCTGTGATGGTTAATTGATGTGCTATATATTTTAGTTTCTCAGTTCCAAAGAGCGTCAAATACGATATTCACCTGATAATAATCATTATTCAGTGATAATAATGTAATAAACCAAAATGCTCCATCGATAATTTTTATTTATTTAAAATTATTCTGTAGATGTTTTTGTAAGCCTCCTCCTAAACGCCTGGACCGAATTTACTGATTCAAGGACTGATATGCTGTCACTATCCGTATTTGAGGATAGTCACCTTCACAGTGGCGCTGCGGTCAGATTAAAAATTTTGTTCTCTTTTTCAAGTCTGTCTGGCAAGTTTGCCACAATTTGGAAATAGCTCGAACACAGAAAAGACTACAGCTTAATTACAGCGAACAGTTTTTTTTCAGTCAGAAGTATTGGAAGCTAAGGTTATGTGTTAAAAATATTGTTATAAAGTTTGTTAACAAGAGGCAAATAATTCAATCAAACATTCGAAATAAATATTCCCACACGATTCTCTACTACCCTGTACCTATTTAATTAAAATGAAGGTAGTTTTTTTTTTTGTTTAAACCAAAATTACCAGTTTTTGACATAACTGTGATGAGGCTTAACAATCTTAAATGCACTTACTTGGCTTCCGGAAATTCAATTAAACGGAAGTTAGCTCGAGTAGTTATAAAAAACTAAAAGGCACCCCCTGAACACTGTTCGGGGCGTGTACAAGTGCCCGAGTTTTTACACGTTCGATTCCCGGGTAAGGACCAACGGATGCGACATACGGAACACGAAATTAAGTTGAATGGGATAGTTCTTGATTTTTCGTCATATCCGTTTCCCGTTTTATTCATAAAAGTATTTTTTTTATTTTATAACATACTTACATTCAATGGTAGAATCTCTTTGATTGTCTTAAGAGAAATTGGATCATAAGAGATCATGTTCGACAGACGTGAGTAATAGATTAAAGGCGTTTTAATTCAAAATCAGTTATATTATTATGTTGCTGATCACGGCATACCGTAATGACAGTGAGCCGCAAATGACATCTCCTTCAAATCAGAAAACATATTCAAGATTATTATCAGTAATCTCTCCACTAGAATATAGAGATGTCACATGGTGTACCAAAATGAATTATCCTACACATCGCTCGTTCATTGCTCCCACTCATCATCTCACAATCGTCCACTACTGGACATAGGCCTCTCCCAGTTAACATCACTGAGCCGTCGGTTCTCCTCTTCTATTTCTTGCCAATCACAATTCGAGGATTATCGAATCACCTAGCCGGGGAGTGTCCCCATATTGCCGCCTCAGTTTCCTAATCGTTAGCTACTACTTCAGTATCACTAGTTTCTTTTTTTTAATATTTTTTTCTTAGATGGGTGGACGAGCTCACAGCCCACGTGGTGTTAAGTGGTTACTGGAGCCCATGGATATCTACAACGTAAATGCGCCACCCACCTTGAGATATAAGCTCTAAGATCTCAGTATAGTTACAACGGTTGCCCCGCTCTTCAAACCGAAACGCATTACTGCTTCACGGCAGAAATAGACCGTCGTGAATTATTCCCTAAACATGTCATTGCGGATCCTTCCGATCCATTAACGTTGCTTTTAGTTACCTCAAGCACCGGTCACCGTACTTGCCGAACCCGTCACTTGCGACGAAGGGCTCGGCGAGTAAATTAGTTCATAGACACAGCCCACCGAGTTTCGCGTCGGATCTTCTCAGTGGGTCGCGTTTCCGATCTGGTGGTAGATTCAGCGAAGCACTGCTCTTGCTAATGCCAGTGTTAGCTACACTCCGGTTTGAGCCCCGCGAGCTCGCCTACACGTCAAGGAGAAGCTGATATAGACTCTCAGGATTATCAGCATAGGTAGGAAAAAAAGTGAATTATTTCGAAGATATAATTTGTTAGCCTTCTTCTATAGAGGAAATGGTTTTTTTTTTAATTAGGAATTTAAGGCTATTGAAAACACAAACCGACGCGACGATGTTGTAAAAATGGGGCTGCTAAAGTTACGCTGCACTATTTACCTCTGTTTGTCTCTTTCTATCGTTTCGGAAACATGCATTGCAAACGACACTACATAGTTCAACAATTCGTAGATGACACCGCATTCAAGTGATATAATAATACAGCCGATAGATACTACTTTATTTGTATATAAACAAACGACGAATCAGGAATTGAGCTCAGGACACTTTTCCAGAATTTCCACAAAACTTCCCTCCGTCAATCGTTTTAAAACGCACACAAAGCCGGCCACACAATTATAATTCCTAAACAAGTACATTATAAAGGACAAAACAATAACCGTTGAAATAATTACCGACACCGCTGTATTATTGTTGGCACACTGAACACGCATTACATAAAAATATGCGACAATTAGTATCGGGATTGTTTTCGCAGTTGGTAGACCGCAAGTAACTCATATTTTAATTACAGTCTTCTTTACGAACGGTAAAGAACTGTGCTGCCACTGTTTAAGTCGCATAATTGTTTGTGGTCGGTCATTGATTTAAGGCTTTTCTGTTTCTTGTATGGGTATTACTGCTATGATGACTTGACCATCAACATTACGTCGGACCGTTATTTTTACATTGTGCGTATAAGGATGACGAAAAAGTAAGACAATGATAAAATACTTGATGAAAGCAATCCATATTGTAACAGTTATGCGCTATTCACGTTTGACAATGCTGTTATACTCATTTAACTTACAAACGCATGATGTATAATTTTGATACTGAAACAATTCTTTGAAAGTAATTGATTTAATTGTTATATTATTATTAGCTGACCCGGCAGACTTCGTAGTGCCTCAATCGATAAATAAAAGACCTAAACTATTGTATAAAATAAACTTAAAACAAACAAAAGGAATCCGTCCGACAGGGGGGGGACACATAAAAAAGGAAAAACAAAATAATTCCGAGCAATTTCATATTTATCTACCTTTTAAATCTTCTCTGGACTTCCGCAAATAATTCAAGACCAAAATTAGCCAAATCGGTCCAGCCGTTCTCGAGTTTTAGCGAGACTAACGAACAGCAATTAATTTATATCTATATATTAATACGTGAAGCAAAAACTTTGTATCCCTTTTTACGAAAATTGCGTGGACGGAGGACTATGAAATTTCCACACTTATAGAGAATATAGAGAAGAGGTGCACAATGCTAATATTTTTTTAAAATAATGCATAAAAGACACATTAAATCAATAAAGAAAACATTACACACACCACATACCATGTATTTGACGCACACACATATGCATACTATTTATTGTCAAACTTTTGTTCTTGACGTCTGTTGTCAAATTTAGAATAGATTAAATATTTTTTGTCTTTGTAAATATTTTTTATAGTGTAGCCTTGGCGAAATTTGTGATTATAGAAGTATAAAATACAATCATAATAGTGTACAAACTTACTATGCCAATTAATTATAGTCGAATTTCGACTACTGCGGGACCACTAGTATATATAGATAGATAGTATTCACCGAGCGGGGAACTGTAAATCACATCTTAAGATTTCGATTTATTTTATGCAATAAATTTCATCTTTTGGTTCGATTATTAACATCTCTCTTGTACAGGTGATGAAAACTAACTCTTTTTAACATATATTTTACATCTGAAACGAATGCTTTTTAATAGATACTAAACAAAGTAATCAGTTGAACGAAATTAAGCTATAAGGACCAATGAATTGTTGAGCCATTTTGGTATCTTGACTTGTTGAAATATAGATTAAATTAAATCAACTAGTTTTGTGTATAGATACGTATTGGATCAGTATAGGAAAAATTGACAAAATCGAGTCAAAAATCCATATAGTCGTGTTACAAAATATCCTTAAAGATTGTAGATTGGAACAGGAAACATTAAAATAAATGGTATGCTTCTTATTAATCTCAAGTTTGCTAATAACCTGAGTGAATTGATATTATTACAAAATCCATTTTGCGCACTTTTATATGTCTTAATTTTATTAAAATTCTATAAGACAATAATAATAACACACTAATAAATGTAAATTATTAAATTACATGTTATTAAACTTAAATTTTCATATACAACATCATGTATTAAATGTTTGAGTCGGATTATAATGGAGAATGAATGTTAGTCCCATTTAGTTTTGTATTACAATAGAATAGAAATTTAATAATGTCCAATAAGAAAAAGGCATTATGTGTTCAAAAGAATCGTTTCGAATAATAAAAAGTCTTTAAAAATGGACATTGTCATTTTTGCGAAGAACAAAGAACGATTAAGTATTGTTTACAAAACACAGCTCCAATTGTACACGGACGACTTAGCTAGAAACGCGAACTAGGAGTATTACTCGGATTCAATAAAAGCAATCGATGTACATTCAATTGAAAGTGGGAAAATAATGCGGTCTGCTCCCAAAATCTGCAGACCCGAACTAGGAATATTACTCAGATTCAATAAAAGCAATAAATGTACCTACATTCAATTGAGAATTGGAGGTTAGGTTAAGTGGGAAAATAATGCGGTCTGCTCTCAAAATCTGCAGACCCTCAAGTTTTACATACCCCGCATGTCCTCTGGACTCGGGAAACTAAAAGAGGTCCGGCCTCCTATCCGGAAAAAAAGTGGGAATAAAATAAGAGAGCGTTCCATCTATTTACTTAATTCACTAGTATTCGATAAATCGATAAATTTTTAAACACTGTATGTAAGCATATTGTTATACACACGTACCTTATAATAATATACTGTAGACAAGTAAACAAAACTAGATAGAATTTGAATAAATAAGAGAGTAGATTGTTGAAAAATTGCTTTACAAAATCAACTTCTCGTAAGTATAAGCTAATTGAGATATTATATAAGCTAATTACAGTTGATTAACAGAGATACTACAGGTTTGTTTTCAGAAATGACAATTTCCAAAACTATACGAGTATGTAGACATTTATAATAAGGTTACAGTAACGTGTTTCTCTGTTTAGTAACTTAGAAAGGAGAACCAGATTATCTACGTAGTGGCAAGTTTTATAGTTTAACCTATACTGTGTATGTAAGCATAATAACCACACTATTATTATTAATTATTATGTACTAACTAGGTTTTGCCCGCGACTTCGTCCGCGTGGTTTAATTATTTAAGCACAACGCAAATTTTTACCAACCTCCACACTTACGTAGAAAATGAAAATATTTTTGAATAATAGAATGTTATGGAGCTATTTAAGGTACGAAAATCACGCTTTTTAAACCGACTTCAAAAGAGGAGGTTATCAATTCGACCACAATTTTTTATCTACGTATGTTCACCGATTTCTCGAGAATGCTTGAACCGATTCTGATAATTGTTTTTTCTTTTTTTGTTCGAAATAGTAGACTTCCCGAATGGTCCTGTAATCATCAAACTGTTCCACCACACTATTGTGTGCCGCCAAAACTAACATTCAAAATCACTAATTATATGTACTATTAAATTTTACACAGTTAGTATATTATAGCAGGCCGCGATTCCCATCCGGTAGTAGATTCATTCACGAAGCAGGTACTCTTGAATTATTAGGTCTCCCTTGGAGGCGCTCGGGTAGCTGTTAGCAAATCCCGCTCCTTCGGGCTGAGCCCTTACTCGCCCACTTGTCCTTGTGAAACTAGAAAAGCCTCCGGGCCACCAGTAAACCTTCAATCATAGAAAAAAAGTTGATCGCCCTTGGGGTCTTTTTTCCTTTTAGCAAGGTCATCTGGCCATCAACAGCCAATCTATGAGATTTACTTGCATTTTAACTTAATTCGTTGTAATTTAACTTGTACTTTATAATAAAATATTATGTGTTTTGTTCTGGAAACGTCTCGGTATCACTCTCAGAATCTATAAAAGTACCACAAGAATATACATTTTTTTTAAATTTTCTTATTCCTTTATTGTTAACATAGAAGTAGAAACATAATCATAATTTGCATCTGTGCTTGAACTAGGTGATAAAACCTGTATCTCAAGCAGCAGTGCTCCTCGTACAAAGAATACAACAGCTTTACTTCAGATACACAAAAATAGAAAATTAATAGAAAATAAATTAAACTGAAATTCATGGATTGCATAAATGTGACGATATGTGAGCTTAAAAATATAAAAATTAACAAAAAATATTGAAATGAATGTGTAATAATGTACTCTCTGTGTGTAATGAGCACGATTATATTACGATAAATACGTTTGCGTATTTTAACATCTTGCTTGAAGTATTTAAATCGCGCTCAAAATGTAATAATAGCACCGTCAAAAAAAAAAAACTGCATAAGATTTTATATAACCTGAGATATATGAAGCTTTTTATAATTAACACGTTTACAGTTGATTTTCCGTGATAAGAGCAAACGTAAAACTGATACATATCTAAAAAGACTTGGCCTTGTCGGGGCCTCGGTCTAATAATGTCTTGTATCATATTATCTAGGTTATTACAAGTTACTTTAATAAAAACGAAAAAACAAAAAAACATATTTCGCAATATACAGTATATGACGTTACAATTATCTTTTCGTATTTAAACGGCAAAGTCATGGGCTCAGGTGAAAAATGAACTTATTTTCTTAGGCCATAAAATATTAAGTGCACAGTGACTTATGTGCAATTATGGTCGAATCCATATTATTGTTACTTTTAACAAATCTGCATGCTGCTTATTCGTTATATTTTATTACATCATGATTTAAAAAAATAACATCAGATTTAGGATTCAAATTAGTATATCATGTAAACCCACGAATGTGTGTGTGCACACCATATGTTCTAAATGATTGTTTGATTGGATTATCATGGCTTAGATGAAACCGTGTATTCCTAAGAAACGATTCACGACCTTCCTCCTTTTTGCTTCAGCGCTATCTAATCTACCTTTATTGAGGGAGATGCGAAACTAGATATAATTACTCTATGAATTGCAAGACAAGGCTGAAGCCGCGGGACGCAGCTAGTGCATTATAAATATTTATCATTGCTTGTTGAATGACTTCTTAGAATCTCTCTGATATCTGTTGATAAATCTGAATACTCATTAGTGTACAGTAGTGTATGTGAGAACTTCATTTTTCATAGTGAGTCGACCAGCGCCCTGATGACGTCATGCAATGATTCCTCCGAGGAAATAATAGGTTTATGTCACATCAACACAAGGTCGAGTATAGCAGGAATACATGAATAGTTTCAGGAAATTGATAAACTAATGAGTCGATTGAAAACTTTATTAGTCATTACATAATTACTCTTTTCCAATCTTTGTATTTTTTTCTTCGAAGGTAGTGAATTTAAAATAGGTTTTATAAGGGTCCATCGAAAATGGGAGCACTCTGCGAGTATAATGAAATGTGAAGAATACAATTTTAAGCCAAGTGGAGAAAAAAGATTAGCGGCACAGTTTACAAAAATATTTACAAGTTTGTATATACATACATACAAATATACTATATCATGGACGTAGGTAGTCCAGGATTTGAGTAGTAGTACTAAAAAAATTTGTACATATTAATGAACGAGTCATTTCATCTTAAATGGATACTCATTTCCCAAGCTTGATAACATCATCATAAACAGTTTATTAATTAAGGCGAACAATGAGATCCGATGCGTTCGCATCATGGGCAAGGGCAGAAACTGGTGTTAGAAAAGAGGTTTCATGTTAATAGAGTTCTCCAATTTATGTAAGTGAGTAATAATTAGTTTATCAAGTGTGTTTCCGGCTTAAACCGGTTTTGTAATGAAGTAAAATTTACATTGGAAATGTTTGAATCATTTACCACCGAATTTTACCTAAAACAGTAATTCGTTTTCTGATTACCTACATGTTTATTTTTTTTTAATTATCGGTACTTTTTATATCAACGAGAAATGTTGTAAGCTATTTATGTTCTATTATGTAGTCAAATGAAACCCTTCTTGTCTAAGTAACTCCTGTCTTGATCATCAGTCTGTATCGCAACATCATCACAGTTTTAATTTTAATTCGGCATTTTTAATCTGATCGGCAAAAGTTTTTGTACTTAGTTCATCTGTCTATTCTTGAGGACATTTTGAAAAACCTTAGTGTGAAGTTAAACATTTTCCTATATGGTGTATTTAAAAATCAATATGGCGGAGCATCATTTGGATCATTTTGGCTCGTTTATTATTTGTCGTATTCTTAATTGTTAGACGAAGTTTTGTATAGAATTTTTTTTAAGTCGGACTAGTCTAGTAACTAGCCTAGAATAATAACTGGTGAACATCCCCGCGTGTTGATCGTAAAAAACATAATTTAATTGATTTTGATATAAATCAAATAAATACTATTGTTTTACAATTATTGACAAATGTACCCTTAAATCAAGAGTGAAGCGTGAAGCAACAGCGTAACGGTTTGAAATGTATGCGTAACTGTTTACTAGTACAGTGTTCCGTGGCCTCACCAATTAAACTATTAGTAAGCTATAGCGCTGCTCGCTGTGACGTAAATGCTCTGTTACAAATGCTAAGTAAGAAAGGTCCATTGTAATCGTATATGATTTAGACACGATACATAACTTTCGATTGAGGTTATAGTTTATTACTGGTCACGAACGCAGACGAATCTCACGGGTGATCCAGTGGCTGAAGTCGATAGATAAAATGGCTCGTGAATATTAGCAACAATAGAGACAGCTACGCCGTTATTTGCCTCAAGATACTCTTTTACAATATTTGAAATGTATTCAACTGATTTATTACTTTTAATAAATGTATCTTTTTTATTTGATTGGTTTTGTTAATTTTAAGTATGTTTCAATGATACTATGTACACATATGGACTTATTGGTGTCTGAAATAAAATAAATCATTCATTCATTCATTTTGGAATCAACCTTTAAAATATAACATTGTACGTAAAACGATAAACATATAAAGTTTCTTCTTGAGTTTGATGTGAACGTCAACGGTAATATTGTAATCTTATTTGTGTTACCTACACATACCATTACCATAATTCCCATTTAAGAATAAGCAAAACGTTTCCATCCACGTTTGTTTTTAAATGATCTGCCTCTGTTTTTATGCATCACTTATCAATCATGAGTATTCGGCCATAGCGTGCAATTGAATAAAATATTTTATTTAGTACCCAAGTCTATATGTTGATAAGATCTGTCCGGAAGACCTAATTAAAAAAGCTATCGACTATTAAAATTTCCAACATAATATTTTTTAATTATTAGTATAATTATTTTATTTATTTATATTTAGAGTATCCAAAGATATCAGTTGATCTTGAGTAGCCGCAGGGTTTTGTTTTCACGTTAACATTAATCCTAATTTACGATTTCCGCTATAAAGGTTTTTGTCGCCCAATAAAACGACTTTCTAATTCACTTGTATTAGCAGTCGATTTTGAAATACAACATCAGCTGTTAGTACAGTAAATGTTTCGGTACAAGCAACAGTAACTAATAATACTCTAACTAGCAATGAATGTAACGGTTTTATGTCGTATAAACACCTGTTGTGACCAATTCAACGGAAGGTGTTATTGTATTAAAGGGACATGAAATTTTAATAGATCATTAAAGTTTTATATTTAATTTGGACCTTTTCTTTCACGTCGTTTCTTAAGTAAGCGTTTTAGAAAAACAATTGTTATCTTTTATCTTCGTCTCGATTAAAGAATGTTTGTTTTTGAATTATTCATTCATTGTGCGAATAGCAGATGTGAATAATTACACGATTCTCGTGGATTATAGGAATTGAACTATTGAATTTAGATTCAATTCCCAAAAAATCGAAATTTAAATATCGAGTTAACCACACGCGAACTGAGTCATAAAAGTCAATAAAAGAAAACGATTCATGTTAATTTACAAAAACAATATTACATAGGCATATTTTTCTCGTGTGAATGACATTGCGTATCTGTATTGTGTAATTCCTTATATATCAGTACTACGAGTATAAAATCGTTACTTTAGCGTATTTTTTTAAATTGATCACAAAAGGCAATGTTCTTAATATACAATACCGCTTCTATCGGTCACGGTTCATTTATTAGTGGACTAACAGCTCAGATGCGAAATTCATTTGATTCATTTACGGTGTTGCCGACTGTGACATAGTTTCCAGCGATCTCGTGTGTCGGCAATCTAATTAATACAACGTCAGGCCCCTGACTTAATTACGGGAGGTCTGACATCAAACATTTTTGTATTTGAATTTAAAATCGGATAGTCTGGGTTTTTTTTCACAAGGGTTAGCGCTTGTCTGTTTATTCTCTAGGGTTCCCTTTGTCAACTTTCAAAAAAGGTAGATATTCTCAATACGAGTGATATTTTTTATCTGTGTCACCTTAGATGTGTTTTTCCAGAGGGACTTTTTGGCGGGAACACGAGGAGTGAAGTTGTGTGATTTGTTTTATTTTGTCTATTTAGTGTTTCTTCGGGTTGAAATGTGTAATAATGGTGGTTTATTAACTGTTTAATATCTGTGAAAGTGCACAAATGTGGGAAAATGAAACAAAGCCGCTGGACGTAACTTCTCGGGATCCTCCAAAAAGTCCACTGAAAAAATCTTAGTAAATGACCACCATTTTACTAAGATTATATTTCATCCCATATCATCTCAATTCATTTCATTTAATTACATCCCAGTTGATTAGAGTCTCAAATTAATCCTCTTCATTTCATTTCACTCCAAAATATCATTTTTCATAAAAATATGAATAATATAAATTAAAATAAGACATGACTTAAAGGTTTCAGTTACCAGGTCATAAAATATCTTTAAAAAAAATCCAGAGGAACCGATTTCGATGATTCTTATTTTTATTTTGAAATCAAGATCAAGATCTGATCACTCGTTTTGTGAGTTACGCTTAATAATGCATTTTTAATTGGCTTCGTGTACATTGATGTTAGTACTATTTTATTATGTAAAAGTTAAATTTCAATTTTGTTAAAACGTTGCGTTATTACTAAGAAGGTATGTATCGGTCTTTGGGTTCCATAGCGCAGGGACCGTAATTTAAGCCGGATGACCTTGCGTGACATATACCTGGTTATTATTAATTTTGATTGTTTTTTTTTACAAGCCAGACATCAAATAATGGTAGGCAGCGGCTTGGCTCTGCCCCTGGCATTGCTGAAGTCCATGGGCGACGGTAACCACTCACCATCAGGTGGGCCGTATGCTCGTCTACCTACAAGGGCAATAAAAAAAAATACTTATTCTCAATCTGCTGCATAATAATATATCTTGAGGTATTTCATGCGATTCAAAGGACATGGGCCACTCTCCATACATTGCACGGCCCACTAAATGAAGTTCAAGGACAGTAATGAAATTAAGTTTAAATAACAGCCTATATATTCCTTTTATTATAAACAAATTAAAATCAACATTCTTCATGGGGATACAGAGATATTTAAAAAATAAGATAAGATTTTTAGGTTACCTATATCATATGATTTGCTGTCAATACACTTACACTTTAACATCATCATCAGCTTAAATATTATTTATATTACTATACTTTATAACACAGACCTAATTCAATGAACGCCAAGACTTAATTTTATGCACAACAAAATATAATAAGCAGGTATATCGCAACGAAATACTTAATAATATCCACTATCCGCATGAGTGCGAAAACGACTGATCAAATGTAAAACGTCAATAAACATTAAGCAAGCGTAGTTTTTTTTTTACTTAAGATCAATAATTATTGATCATTGTAATGATTTATTCTACGGATTTAAAAGTATAAAAATAGATTTTTGTTTATATATAATGTTTTATATTAGTTTTATAATTCATTAATTAAATATGTTAATATATTTTGTTCATTTTTTGCAATATAATGTCTTTTTTAAGAAGATTTAATGTGAATTGCTTAAAATATAAATATATTTTACCTATGGCAACTCCTTCAATATTATCAATGTAGCTTAGTCATGCTAATTTCTTTTTATTTATGATTTTAATTATCCCACCATTAAAATACCCTTAAATTTTATAATAAGTATGTAAAAATGAAATGTTTTTTTCTATAGATATTTCATTCGTGTCCTTGAGAGCACGAGTAGCTGGGCCGAAAATGGCCCATGTCCTTTATCCAGACGTTCATAGGTACTCAATGATTCTTGTTTAAATAAATCATAATTTTTGTTATTTTTCAAATAGGTAAATCTCGTCAAAAACGTGAATCTTTATTTCATTTGTTTCTCAATTAAAAATGTGCTACAAAGATTTTTTGTTATTATTAAGATCGGTTAAGTGATTTCATGACATACAAAGTCATCAAAAAACAAAACAGTGTTGTGATGCATTTGAATAATTGAAAGGGGAACGCGACGCGAACGTGCTCTATGGGTATTTTGTTTTCTTGTTTTTTACGTTCGAAATGTTTCGTGACGTATATCTTAAATGCTCTTGTTAATAACTCTTTGTTTAAAACAGTTTTATTACGTTTTAATGGAATTTTTAAATTACCTTCGTCTAATTTGTTTAATAAGCCACGACGTGAGATTGTTTTCGATCCGATTTTATCGTACACAAGATAAAAAGGGGAATACATAGAAATATCCAATTTGAAAGATGATAATTAATATCAATTTCGAACATCAATAGCGCGGTTGGACATACACGCCTTGACGGAGCGTCTCAAGCCCATTGTTCACTGGTGTCCTTTGCGTGACAGTAAAGTGATATGTGCATTATTCGACCACATAACCGAGAACAATAACGACTAAACAAAAAGCTTCATAGAACTTGTTCAGATGTTGCACAACGTGAAGCTTACATACATACGCTTTGCCGCCATTTTTTGTTACGCAAGCGAACTCTGGAACCACGTCTAAGTGGAGCAACTATTAGATGACTAATAACAACAAAATAAAGAAGCGTGATATCATTACCTACGTTCGGCGATCTTAGTAATTAGTCGAGCGTTTGAAGCGCACCTCAGGGATTGGAACCATCGAGTCTGACTGTCGAAGATTACCGAGTGTTCCCGAAGACGGTCGAAGGGAGTTCGACAGTCCGTGACGCCTCCGGTCAGCTAGGCGTGACGAACCCGCCAACTTCACAGGCCGTACCATTTAATCCCATGCAATATCCCAATAATTTCCATAATGAGAAACGGTGATTACGTTAACTGGCGTTACGTTAAGTTTCAGTCATATTTATCACACATACAAAATATATTTTTTTTAATTACTAGATTTACTTAGCTTGGTATGGACATGTGATGCGTAGAGAGAAGATACATGTAACTAGGACATGTATGGAAATAGTAGAGGGGGAAAAGGTCGAAGAAGACATGGATGGAGTGTGTGAATGACGATATGAGAGAGAGAGGACTGAGTGTTGAGATGACAGCTGATAGAAGAGAATGGATTAGAAAAATTCGTTGTGCCGACCGCACCTAGTGGGATAAGGTGGAGAAAAGGAAGAAGAAGAACTACTAGATAGTGTTGCACTTAATTACATAACCAACCTCCGAATAAAACAAGAGAAACAATTGTTTAATTTACAAGCAACATATCAGAATATTATGACTTTAAATTGACGTCTATGGATTCTTTCTTAACTCTCTCCAGATGGAACATGACCCATCGCTTCTAAATCAATAATTATTGTTTTGATACTTGAAATCCAATAACACAAAAAAGATAAAATCGTAACAAGGTCCATACGTTTATAAAATATAAAACTAGCAATAATCGAATCTTCAGTGGCAATTTAAAAAGTATGTAAAATCGTATTGTGGCAAGAGAAGGGTATTTTACATAATAAATATTATAATGACATTTATTTATACATATTTCGATGTGAATACACGTAAAATTGATAAACAGTACACGTCAATAAAGCGGAGAGTGAAATTTAGTGATTCAAATGTCAATAGTTTATTGAACTCCATCTTACGCAATTGTAAATGCAAATTTTACAGTTACCAGCTGCTACTCCAAGGAAGTTTGGTTCATTAAGCACACAAAAACATACACTAACAAACCCGCCCATGATTGGCTGTCTCTATTTCTGAATATAGTGTCAGTAGATCATTGAAAGGCCAAAAAAAAAAACATTAAAATACATTGACGCAAACGCAACATAGTACTCGGCTAAGCATAAATACTTTGTTTCTTGAAGCCGCAATGTAAAGTGAAGGTAGGTAGCGAACGCGCCTCGAAGGCTTTGACCCACAACCAAGTCGCTTGTTCATTTTTAATACGCTTTTATTAGCTTCAGACGTATGTATGTTTGTAATTGAATCTTTGAACATGATTTTGACCCTGGTGGTAGGACCTCTTGTGAGTCTGCGCGAGTAGGTACCACCACCCGCCTATTTTCTGCCGTGAAGCAGTAATGCGTTTTGGTTTGAAGGGTACGGCAGCCTTTGTAACTATACTGAGATCTTAGAACTTATATCTAGAGGTGGGTGGCGCATTTGCGTTGTAGATGTCTATGGGCTCCAGTAACCACTTAACATCAGGTGGGCTGTGAGCTCGTCCACTCATCTAAGCAATAAAAAAAACCCTCTTCAAAACGTCGGATTAACTCGAATTGGTATACTTATTAAGGACCGATGACAATTCAATATTTAAAAAAAAATTAAACGAAAAGATTTTAAAAGTTGAAATTCAACTAAAAAATTAAAAATACTTAAATAATAGTCTAATTTTTTTTACAAAATACGCTTTTATTGAAAATTCAACTAAAAAATAGAAAATTAATTTTAATAAATTTGAATTATAAATAGTGTAAGAAAAATGTTTTTATTGTAAAAAAAAGCGTGGGGTGCAAGGTAGTTATCAGTAGTTATAAATATTTTATGAACAGATATGAGTAGAAGGGTTATTAAACGCTAGATTCCGTGAGTATCATGTGCTGTTTCAATGCTATACGTGTCGTTCTGCGCAATGGAAACATCATTGATAAGATATAAGTTAGTAGTCATCGTATTGTTAAAAGGATAAGACGCCCGGCGTATCAAGTGATGCTAGCTAGTATGGAAGTTTCGCACCAATTTTCCTAAGAACAAAAGCTTTATTTGTGTGTCAAGGTGGGTGGCGGCATTCACGCTGTGATATCTGTGGGCGCCGGTGATCACTAAACAACAAGTGGCCTGTGAGCCGTTTACCTTTACCAACAAAAATAATTAAGATCGATGCGCGATTTATCAGAACTATGACCGAATGATACACGAATAATCCGTTCCATAAATAAATATAAATAAAACATAGATACGGTTTGCTTGAAAATATTTCATGCTCAACTTCTAATTGTGTGTCGTAGCCGTTATTATATATTGTGTACATAAATGAAAATAAACATCTATAAATTAATACGTGAAGCAAAAACTTTGTACTTCTTTTTATGGAAAAAAAAAATTCAATAAAAAAAAAAACATTACACACACTACCATGTATTTGACACACACACATACATATATATACTCTATGTTTATTGTCAATCTTTTGTTATTGTTCAGTCTGTGGTCGAATAGAGAATAAGTTAATATTGTTTATCTTTAATATTATTTGTCTATAGTGTAGTCTTGGCGAAATCTGTGATTATAAAGTTTATTAGTCTTTGACAATAGAACCATAATAATGTTCAAACTTATAATTTCAATTAATTATAGTCGAATTTCGGCTACTGCGGGACCACTAGTTTAAATAAATACATCAGTATCAGAACCTAAGAGTGAGTAGGTAATGCTAACGTTTTGAAAGCTATCAACAGCATATTTATTAAAAGCGTTTTAGAATATACATATATGTATATAACGTTCACTAAGTTCCACATTTATTCATTAATTAATTATGAATGAATTTCGTATCGCCTGCACACACTAGCACGACTAGCCGACTTCCGTTCCTCGCCGATATCACTAAAGTTTTGCTCACGAAATTCTTAAACAGGAGAAAAAACTAATCGCTATTCAATTTGGTCAAGAATGAGCCTTTCTCACGAGATTGAAACTAGTTTTTCCGCATTTTTAAAATTTAAATAAACCGTTTAGACGAATGTTAAATTCTTCATATTTTAATGTAGGTACCTGTTATTAACTCGGCCGGAAAATGTTCATCAGCTTTATCGAACATCGCTTAGACTTGGACCGTGGTCTCTTCGGCTATTCACTCCGGAGAATTCATGTTTATTAACATAAATATATGAATATAAATAGTACACGTTATCTAAATAACTTAATTAACCCATAAAATTAGCTTATATTTATTTTGTATTTTATACAAACATTGCCGTACTCTTCGTTTACCTGTTATGGTAATTAAGAATAATAAAACACGTGCAAATGCATCATTAATTCCTAAAGTGAATTAAGGTTAAATTTTTAAAAGCATTAATACCTAGTGTCTTATTCGTTTGGTCGCAAATATCTGTTGCGATTTGTTTGACTTATATTTTTACGAAGAAGCGCGATTCCTTTTTAGCAATACCAGGATCTAGATACGTCAGGCTAGAATTATATGGGACAATTAATTAAGTTAGACTCCATTAAGGTGCGATTGAAAGTTCAGAAAGTGAAGAAGTAGCTGCCAAAAGCTCGCGTTTCATAGTTGCTTTTGATTCATAGTATAAAATCCGAAATTTTTAAAAAAATGTGTTTTTATAATTAAATGTTGTATTAAGAGACTGTTAGGGCAGCTATATTATAACCATCTTGCCTAGTCCTAACTTGGAATAATATTAAATACATATTGCGATAATATTATAAATTCACTAGCCCTACTCGCCCGCTTCGCTGGGCATTTAAAATTTACATTATTATTTATTGTCATTATTATTAGGGAGCGCAACACTCATATAAATATTAGCCTATCCATTAAGTACATGTATTTTTTATATAGTTACCAAGTTTCAAGTCAATCGGATGCATGGTTCAGTAGTTATAACGGAACATCCGTAAAAACCACTGTAGATTTATATATTAGTATAGATTCCTCCTCGCACTGGGCGACAGCATCGTTGTGATGATCATGGTTGCCGGAACAACTATAGACGGTGGGCCGCAATCTTCTGCCTATCTGTAGCAATAAAAAGTAAACAACAGCAGTTTAATAATATCTTGTTACGAATTCATAAAAATACATAATGATGCTATTCGATGGCAAAGATGATAATAGTAAATATTGTAACATGATATTTTTCTATGAACGATAAACGTGTGTTTGTGTGTGTCTGTAGAGTAGTTAATTTTCATACCTGACACATCCAGAATGTAAGCTTTGGTTTTGAAATGAACCAATAATTTGTCTATAAAATATATGTTTCTGTTTCTCAAATTGAGCAACACATAAAAGGCTTAGAGGGAAGATTGATGTTTGGTTTTTATCTCTATTTTTTGAAGTGAAACTTCTTTAGAATCGTTGTGATTTCTAACTCGATGAAACGAAAAAATAAGTCCATCGAAACACAAACACATAAACGTACATATAGGATTCAGCCGGCGAGAGAATGAGATAGAACACATTAGACGTTTTCGGTCTCCTCTTTGTGCGACTCTTCGTAGCATCCCCACTATCGTCTACTAAACATTGTCCATATGTATGCTTCTGTATAGTGGGATAGTCAGTATATCTATATCTTATTTATAAGTTTCACTGCTACCGTGTGTGACTTGCACACACACACACACACAAACACACACTTTTTTTCCAATTTTCGTTGACTGCCGAAGGAGGGTTATGTTTTTCTAGCGTATATACGTGTAACTTTTGGAACGCTCTACAGCCTAATAAACCCTTTGACGTAATTTAACATACATATAAGGTGTTATTAGATTCGTCACGGTCGCGGGACTGACAGGGTATATTGCTTCAAGTTTGTGTGCGCGAAAAGAAAAAAGAAAACAAGCTAAAACTGAAACAGATAAAACTCGATTGCATTAAAAATGCCAAGTAAAAACCGAGAAGTAGTAACAAATTCACTTTAACATAAATACAATATTAGGAGCGGTATTGCCGACACGGCGACGGCGCGGAGACTTAAAAGTAATTAGTGTCCTGAACGGTACTATGTCAGTGTTTTATTTTATTACTTAGATGGCTTGACGAGCTCACGGCTCATCTGATATTAAGTGGGTACCGGAGCCCATAGACATCAACGACGTAAATGCCGCCACCGACCTCGAGACATGAGTTGTAAGTCTCAGCTTTACAGTACAACGCAGAAACGCATTACTGCTTTACGGCAGAAACAGGCAGAGCGGTGAAACGTATCCAACGCGCCCTGCAACCATTTTAAATGCATTCCGGTTTTTCTGTTTAATTTTTTACAATTAAATTTATTAGGTATATAAATTACGTACGTAGACTATATTCATACCCGATCCTGTGAACCGATCAATGGTAAACAGTCGACGTCGCCCTAAACACGTCATTACGGATCCTCCCGATCCATTAACGGTGCTTTTAGGTAGCACAAGCACCGGTCACCGTCCTCGTCGAACCCGTCGCTTGCGACGAAGAGCTCAACGAGTGAATTAACCCATAGACACAGCCCACTGAGTTTCTCGCCGGATCTTCTCAGTGGGTCGCGTTTCTGATCCGGTGGTAGATTCTGCGAAGCACTGCTCTTGCTAGGGCCAGTGTTGGTAAAACTTCCGGTGTGTGCCCCGAGAGCTGACTTACACGCTAAGGTGAAGCTGAAATAGTCTCTCAAGTCTATCAGCATAGGTAGGGAAAAAAAAGTACGGCGGAAAAGAAGGCGGCACGTTTTAAGGTCGTTTACCGTTTAACAAAGACCATAAGCGCATACAAATATTATATTATAACAGTTCGAAGATGTATATCATTAGATAAGTGACAATTCGTACTACGTAACCATTTGATTAGTTTCGCTCGAAAACAATTGCGAATACGTCATGGCCTGTTAGGGGCAAATGACTGTACTGACGGGCGGTCAGCCGTGCAGATGAGCAGTGAGCATATGTGCCGATTGTTTTCATACGTATTAGGTTATGAATAAAAAAAAAAAAAGATTGTTTATAACTGGCTTGGGCTTTTTAGTCGTTGTGAATCTTTAAATCGATCTTACTGTGTTTAGTGTTAAAGTTTTTTTTATAGATACAAGATGATTTGTCGCGACGAAATCCAAATCATGCGAAACTTATTTGAAAAACCGAATGGTACGGTCCCCGTGAATAAACAATATCACAGACCAGTTTTCTATAAATACGTAATTCCATGAGAACCTAATGAGATGTAATCAAAACACGAGCGTTGAGGCTACATCGAAAACACAAGTGCAGAACATAAAATTTATATAAAAAATAATAATACACAATTACAATGTGTGATGTGCCCCACGTGCAGAGCACGTTATTATAATGGCCACGCCACGGATCCACTCTGTTGTTTGTTAAAACTGGCGTTGTTTTGAGTAACATTCATCACGGCTTTTGTTTACGAATTTAAAACCTTCTAATTTTGATTAAATTTAATCTGAAAATTTTGATTTGACTTTAATTTTTACCTTCAAATCAAATATGTTCAAAATTCACACACAAAATAAACTACTTACATAGTACTAAGAAAATATACTATAAGATGCACTCACTCGGTGTATTTGGTTCTTTTTACAAAAATATAATTTAGTTTCATAGCTTAAACTCGCGATAACTCTTTTTTATCTTATTTTAAAGTGAACGTAGCTCTGATTCTATCATTATTTTGACTACGAAAACTGACGAAAACCTATAATAAATGTGATAGTCGTGTGCCTCATTTGGATTTAAGTACATTGCGTGTATTATGATCAGGAGTGTGTTTTAAAATCATAACGCCAAATGAATTTATTATTCAACATTTGATTCCTTCCGAATTTACTACGGTGTTTGGTAAATTATAGTAGAATAATCGGTTAATTCGAAGTTCGCACGCGGCCCCGCGCGTCGTCACGGTCGCATGCTTCTGAGCTGGCCTCAAACGCTCCAACTTTACTATTATTTTTACAACCGGCCCCTTACCTTTGTCTAATTTTCCTACAAATTCAAGCCTATTTCGTAACTGCAAATTTTCTTTCGTATACAATATTCTACGCTCGTTTGTCGTCGTGATTGTAATCTGTAGTGACTCCAAACTTTTTTTTCTTTTTTTCTTACCTATGAGCTAAATAAATATATAAGTAGGCTATTCCAGCCACACCCGGAGAGGTTCTTGAGCTCACGGGCTCAACCTGAGAAAATTTGCTAACACTAAACCTAGCAAAGGTAGTGCTTCACAGAATCTACCAGCGGATCGAAATTGCGACCCGCTGAGAAGATCCGGCGAGAAACTTAGTGGACTTCGATTCAAACATTTAATAGTTCAAGCACATGATACGTTTTGACGCTTGACGCCATTAATTTGGCTTATCATGATACAAAATTAAATAGGCGAATACATATAAAAACTAGAATTTCCTTGTTTTGTAATACAAACGACAAATAAAATTAATTCTACCAGCTAGAATAGACAACTTTCTAAACTCTGTGTTACAACATTTTTAATACAACAACAATATTAAAATTAACATGCATGAATGACGTAATAAAACAACACTGAATTAAGAAAACAACGTTCGTCAACTGCTTAAAAGTATGTGAAGAGATATGTCAAATAATCCGTTGCTCAGAGAAACAAACAAGGATTGTCTGTCGGCTGAATAAGTTGCCTTGATTTTTTTAATTTCGAGTAATCTCAGCAGTCGCACACATAACAGAACTAAACACTGACTCTCTGTTAGCTTGATTATTCGGTCATTTAATTAATTTTGTTCAATCAGTTGTAATAAAAAGAAAACTGTTATCCATATGTCACGGACAGCTGTAATTTATGAATTTGAGTGTAGTTTAAATTATTTCTCACTAAACAAAGAGATGCTTGATCGAATTGAATGGCTCCGTGATACGTGAACGGCTTGCTGAACCCTAAACATAAAATCCAAATAATTTATCGAGAATTGTTATTACTTACTGTAACAGTATCATATATTTTTCTCCCTACCTAAGCTGATAGCCTTGAGAGGCTATTTCAGCGTAACTTTAACTAGTGGGTGAGCTCACGGGGCTCAAACCGGAGTGATGCTAACACTGGCCCTAGCAAGAGCAGTGTTTCGTAGAATCTACCACCGGATCGGAAACCCGACCCACTGAGAAGATCCGGCGAGAAGCTCAGTGGGTTGTGTCTATGGGTTAATAAGCTCGTCGAGCCCTTCGTCGCAAGCGACGGGTTCTACGAGGACAGAAACCGATGCTTGTGGCACCTTAAAGCACCGTTAATGAATAGGGAGGATCCGTAATGACGTGTTTTGGGCAACGTCGACCGTTTACCATTCGGTCTACAGGACCGGGTATGTAGTTTCCAGCGACCACAACAAGAGGGTTCTCATGTCGTGCCATCTCAAAGTGGCGCAATGATGCCGACTGTAGATACTTACTGACCGAGTCAAGTTCCAGGTCAAGTTTCAGGCAATCCTATAAAAAACTTGTATTGCTGTAAGAATATTAACAAGATAAACTTGTATATTATATATAAGATCCAAACAAACACCGGCTGAGTTTTTCGCCGGACCTTCTCAGTGGGTTCAAGCCATACATACACCTTGAGACTTGAAAGCTATCGTGGAAAATAATATCGCGTTTACAATCTATAATATTATTATAGTACACATAGAACTTTAACCGAATAATCTTCGTAATAAAAAACCAGATAAAAAAATCTTATGATGAAATAAATGTCAGTCATGAATTAACATCGAGAGCATTATTTCGAGACAAAATACTGTTGTATACTATTTTTACGTGAAAATAGCAAATAATTTTATATAAATTGAAGTAAGAACAAAGTTTCATTTTACTGTCGACTTTACAGCATCTGCTGTTAGTAAATAAATATATAAAAATCAAACGACAAACGCACGTTTATTATTCTGTTACGTCACGATTTTTTTTTATTGATTAGATGGTTGGACGAGCTCACAGCCCACCTGGTGTTAAGTAGTTACTGGAGCCCATAGACATCCACAACGTAAATGCGCCACCCACCTTGAAAAAATATTAACAAGTAATATATGATAATATCAGCCCTTGTATTTGATTCCAAAAATATATAATACTATGTACTTTTTCCGGAATCCGAAGACAATAAATGAACGTCCCATGACGCATTCGTCTTCCATTTAAACACGAACACTTTCAATTGAGATGATGATGATTCAAAAGCATTGCCACACGTAGTTAGTGTGCTCGCAAGGAAATGGACTCAGTTCCAGCTTGCTGTGCGTAAATAATTACCTATTTAGATCTTAAACAAGAATATATTGACATGATTGATTGCAAATGACCAAACGAACATTGATATAATCATTTGAAGCCCTAAAACTTCAATAACAACACAATTTTTTTTTTAATCGGTTACCTTTTTCAGGTAATGTCATATTTTACGTTTAGCCGTGGATATATAAAAAAAAATGTGTGCGTGTACTAGTGTACACACGTAAGAAGTGAAACTTGTTTATGGCCTTATTTTACGAAAAATGATCTACATGCAACTTTCTAGAAATTGGTTAAATAAAGTTAAATTAGATAAAGTTTAAACAAAAGGATTTTATTATCATAGACATGAATACAAATAATACAATTATTTCACTTTACCTTTTTGCTACTAAGATTATTACAGCATTTCATTAATTGTAATAGAATTATTACTATCATTGTCATTGTCATTATATATTTTTGTAATTAATGGCTTATGGTAACTGAAATATGAAATATATGGTTTACATTCCACGAAATTTAGTGACCGAGTAAAAACTCCATCAATTGTAGTGCCAGATCTTGTTGTTGACGTTTGAGGACTGTTTTTCATGGATAAATTCAATTTATCTTTCAGAAATTCAACTAGCTTCAAAGAATTTTCCGATGCAAAATTTACATTAAAATCTCCACTTAAAATCATCGGTATTTTATAATTATTGTTACCGAGTAAAGAGGCACCTTCACTTGTGTACGGCAACAATGAATGGTGAAGAAAAAGATGGCGCGTAACGGAAAAATGTGACGCGTAACCGAAAAATGTGACGGTAAATTTTTTTCCAACGCCGATAAAGAAGTTTCACTTCAAAAGATGCTATTTAATTATTTTGATTTGTTAAGATTATTGACATAAGTAAAACGAATTAATTCTATGTAAATCATAAATTATATTGATAATGTTATTAATAAATAAAAAGTGTAAATATTATTATTAAATGGTAAATAAATGCTATTTAACATGTAATTTTAATACCCACAACTAAATTGCGTGTAGAAAAGGAAGGAAACTGAAAAGATGAGAGTAATAAAAATATTCGTCTCTTAAATACACAAGTAAAGACTCAACATCGTGCAACAGCTGCGCCGGGTCAATTAACACTGACCTGGCGTACAACCTGACCCATTCACGATCACTTCAACCGCCATCAAACATTTCAAGAGAACGGTCTACTCAATTTAGCTACTTACTACGCGCTGGCTCGGTTGTCTATAAGAAATTTAACAAGCGACCAAATCAAAAAGTCACAATGGTACTCTTCATCATAGTGAGTTCGGTTACTTTCCATTTCGTTATTACAAGCTGAAGAACATAACTGCTTTAAGCTATGCAACAGATGCGGGTGACCACGTGTTTCTAACGGGCGGTCTTCTACGCTCTCTGTGAATCTCTTTTTTTTCTTAGAACACAAGTATTAGCTGTGCTTCAAATTCCAAAACACTTAAAATCTCGGAGACGCTTAGAGTTGCATCAAAGAAAGCTTTCTCACGGTATCGTATGGGTTGAAACGGTTAATAAAAGTTCGTTTAAAAGGCAGCTTGTAAGAGGCTCGGACGTCACTTATAATTTATTCGAGTCAATGGAGACGTCATTGTTCTATTAGTTACATGAGAGGGGACGTCTGGCAAGTTTGAATCTTTAAAATCGATACTTCTTCCGATTCGTGATTTTCTAATGTGGTAATTAATATTTTTGCAACTACCCTCCAGTATGAAGCTTGTAGTAATAGTGGTGCTGGTGGTAATAAATAACAGAAACACTTTTTTCATGCGATGTCCGTCGCGTTTATCCTTCACATTTATGAGTTATTCCGCACACAAATATTTAGAATTTCC